>NC_080743.1:31321893-31624924 GCF_020826845.1 Diceros bicornis minor
CCTTTCACATCCCTAAATCTGGTGAGATTTTGTTTATAACAATGCAAACTATAAAACATTTCAAATATAGGAATATGAGCATCATTCTGAAGTGCTAATGAAATCAGCCTGATTTAAACCCTTGGCCTAGCAGTCCAGTGTGTTGATCATTGTTGTGTTGATCAGCTTTCATCATTGGATGGCCTAATCACTACTGGAGCGCCAAGCTTCCATTTTAGTAAGCTAAGCACTTTCAAAATATAAAACAAAAGCAAATGAAATAAAAAAGTAATGTGTCACAATTGGCACCAGAAGTGCAATGGTCTTTCTCTGGGCTTACAAGGCTGAAGGTGTAGGCTTCAAATTTTCCATGGCTCCTCTTCCTCAGAGTGTGAAGAGCATGAGAAAAGGAGCCTCAAACTGCTTTTTCAGTCTGTTAGCACTTTCGAATGCACTGCTCAGTCATGGAAAGCGTCATGAAGCACCATTTAGTGAAGGCATCCCACCAACTCCTGAAAGGCTATTCACACAGATTGAACACAGTAGTTGGTCATTAGCACAATATGCTATATTTTCGTTGAAGACACTGCTTCCCCTGCAGCACTATCATTTGTGTCTATTTTCCCTCACCCACCTTTCCTAACTCCTTGTAGTTTCATTGCTGTTTGCAAGCCATTCTTACCCCTCCATAAAAAGAAAACTGAGCTTTGACTCATGTCATCAGACTCTACCACCCACACCCCACCTCTCCGTGTGTGGTTATCTACTGAGCCCTTGTGTCTTGCAAGTTTTAGTTCCTGGTTCCCTGTCAGTCTCTCGGCACCACTCCTGTCATCCTTCTTGGTGAATGGATTATTTGCATATATAAAATCCTTCCAGTCAATTGGCCTCTTGGTTCTTGGCCTGCTCTCCTCCAACCATGTGGTCCTCAGCACCATCTCAGCCACTCACCTCATGATCACATCCTAGACTTTGTCTTTACTAGTGACTGTGACCCTCTACCATCATAGTTCCCCCCCCCCAGCTTTATTGAGGTATAATTGAAAAATAGATATTGTATCATTTAAGGTGTACGATGTAATCGTTTGATATATGTATACATTATGAAATGATTACTACAATCAAGTTGATTAACACATCCATCACCTCACATAGTTACCATTTTTGTTGTATGTGGTGAGAACACTTAAGGTCTACTCGCTTAGCAAATTTCCGCCATCACAGTTTTAAATAACTAATTCCCTGACCCACACTTTTGATATCTGCTTCATGATATTCATGCTTAAATAATCACAGTTTGATAAAGGATATTTGTTTCACATATCTATCAAACATAATTTTTTGTACTCACAGACTTCTTCACATAATCAAATTTTTTCTCTTGCTGTTCTTTGGTTATGTGTTGTAGATACCATAATGGCTCATAATTAAACTACAGAAGACAATGGATGTCTTTTGGAATCTCTTTTGCCTCTCTGTCTCCAGTTCTGCTCCACTCCCCATTTGGTTTGCTGATTTATAAATTATGCCTCTCATTCTACATAATTTCTTATCCTTGTATTTGAAGTTTTACCTCTATCAGTTACTGTCCCTCTTCCATTCTTTCATTGGACTCCATGAATTAGAGATTGAAGTACCCCTATAAGAGTTGCTATACTTGAGGATTTATTTGTTTGGTTGATTTATGGGATTTGGGTCTCTTACTTTAATGGTTTGTTGCAGCATACACATGTAAACATCACTTGATAAATGCTTCTTCTTTTGTAGCAAATTAGGAAATTACCAATTCATTCTTTCATTAAACATTGCCTGCATGTTTTTATTCTCTTAAGAAAAATCAGAGAATGCTTATGTTTTGCAGTCTTTACCATTGCTTTTGCATTCAATAATAAAACAAATATTGAAATTCAGTAACTCAGCTATTATTTGGAATAACCAATTATGGGTTCATTGTATTGTAGTTATTTTAATACAAATATAATCAGTTCAAAAATACTTGGCTTGATCTTTTCATTGAGGAAGAACGTTATTTTTCACTCTGGTAGCTGCATTAATTTGTCTTTGCTACTAGAATGTAATTAAGTAAATTAATTCCTTCAAGATTTCCTCAAACACCTCTTGTGCAAGTGAAGGTGCTAAGAAAGCAAAGATGTTTAACCCATGTTTCCTGTCCTACATTGACTTGCAGACTAAATGATGAGAAAGGGCTGAGTCAGTGGTCAACCACACTGTAAGCATTTCAGATTTTTGTCCTTAAAACTTTAAATAGCACTCTGATTGTGGCAAACTGGCTAGCTGTTCACCAAAACAGTTTCCCCCACCCTCCTTGGCAATTGGCTAAATGGTCTTTTTCAGATTTCCTTGCAATTAGGTGTGGACATATGACTATGTCCTGGCCAATGGAATGTAGACAGAAGTGATGAATCCCACTTTTAAATCTGTCCTATGAAACCTCCATACAATCCTTTATTCTTTCTCTTACACTATCTGCTGGCTGGATATCTGTGCTGAGGCAATCTGAAAGTTGTGTATTGAAGATGGCAGAGGCTCTGTTAACTCAGTCCCTGAATGAAGCCTAACTGTCTACACCATCACTCTCTGCTAAACAAAAAATAAATCTATATGTGTTAGACCAATGAGATTGCAAATTCTAGGGTTACAATAACTAATTTGCTAACAAACTTAAAGAGTTGATCCTGCTCATCAGGATCAAGAGGATACTTTCATTTTGTGAGAAAATGAGGCTCATAATATATTTGAGATACATCATTATGGAAGCTAAGTATAGACTCGGTTGTGCAACTGAAGACTGCCATGAAATCTAGGAATCACTAGAGACTATAAGAGAAAGAAAAAGGGAGCAAGGTTATGGAAGAGTCTTGGCAGTGGATGGCGCATTACAGGTGTAGTAAATTATTTCTGTCATGATGTTTCTATATGTTCAAATACCCACAGCTGGGGCTCCCTGGTCGCTGGGATCTACTCTTGGCTCTCTTTATTCATTGCAAGGGAGGGTGGAATTAATGAGCTTTAAATCAATAACTCAAAGAATGTTTAATTAAATAAACATCATTGCCAGCCTCAGCTGGCTCTATTTCCCAGTTCTGATATCTGGACTTCTGTATTACTTTTATGTTATTAAGATTTTAGTATATTTACCTTCTGGTCTATAACTATAATTGAATTTTCTATGTGCTGTATATAAGTCGATCTGAACAGCTAAATACCCTCAAATAGTGTTTGCAATTTTATTATGTACATGTTATTCACTGAAAAGCTAAGTAGTTTGATTGTTTCCCAAAAGAGGAAAATGTAATTCTATGTTATTAAACATGTGAAATTTAATGGCAAATGCTCCAAGCATTAAGGAAAAGTGGCATCTCTTTTCTCGAACGCAGGCAATAGCTCAAAATCATGCTACATTATAATTTTATTCATACTTGAATGACTTTTTGATAAAGCATTTTGTTTCCTTTTCTGAGTTCCTAACTGTTCTTTTTTTGGTTATTAACAGAAGAGACATATGCTTTCATCATGGTATATTTTTACAGAAATACATATGCAAGTAATTTTTTTAAGAAGAGTATATGTGGGAGGTAAGCTTTTTAATTTCTTGCATGTCAGAAAATGTCTCGATTTTGTCCTTACACTTGATTGATAATCAGCTGGTTTTAGAAATATAGGTTTCAAAATAATTTTTCCTAGGAATCTCGAAGGAATTGTGAACTTGTTTTAGGCATTCAGGGTTCATATGTAAAGAAACCTGCCCCTCCTCTCAAATTCCCAAATTTTACATTTTCTTTTTGTTTTTGAAGTTCTGAAACTTTATATGAATATTTCTAAGTATGGATCTTTACTACTTGTACTTGGCACTCAGATGGCATTTTCCTTATGAAAACTTACGAGATAGAATGTGTGTGTGTGTGTGTGTGTGTGTGTGTGTGTGTTTAAGCTCAGGGAAATTGTCTTATCTTATTTCAATGCCTTTTTCCTCCCTATTCATTTACTGCCTTGGTTTTCTCTTTTTGTAACAGTTAAATAGTTCTTGGATTTTCTGGATTTGTCATCCATATTTCTTAATTTATTTTTTGTCATATTTTCTCATTTTGTCTTTTTGCTTAATGTTCCAGGAGATTTTCTTGTCTTTATCTTCTGTCATTCGTACCGTTCTATTTATTAAATCTTTCTATTTAGTTTGAAATTTCAGCAAACATCTCTGATGTCTAAACCCTCTTGCTTGTTCTTGGATTGCTCCTTTTTTGTAGTAGGCTATTCTTGCTTTATTAATGCCAGAATTAATTCTCTTGAATGTCTCTGAGTTTAGAATGATTCTAAAGTTTTCTTCTGTTACTATGTCACTTTTGTTTCATATTGGGATAGTCATTATGCTTACTCATCTTGAAATTTTTTCTTTTGTGCTCTTGGTTTTCCATAAAAACTAGCGTTTTGGGGTTCCCTTTATATGAATAAAGGACTGTGTTGACTTGACTAATAAAAGTAGCTGATGTGTACTTCCTGTGCTCATTTTAGGTCTGTTTAGTCCAAGTCCTCTCCCATGAGTGGAAGGACTTCCTGCAGGCTCTGTGTATGTGGATGGATTGAGTCAAAAGATTGTAGTAGAAACTTCCATGATAGCTAAAGGAAGACTTTACTCTGAGGTGAAGAGCTTTACTGTATTTTGCTCCTGGCTAGGGTGACCATACTTCTCAATTTATGCATGTTATTATATCATATCAATGTTATATCATATCAATGGTACATCATAATTCCTAATAGTGCCCCCTTTCACTCTCTAAAGTTTGAAGACTTATTTGGATGATAATTTGTACAGTTACCCTGTTTCAAGTGGAGTGGTCTTCTCTTTCCCATTCTAAGTTCCTGGTGGAGGTCTGGAGTTACCACAGGCTCTGCTGTTATGTATGTCTCCATATTTCTTGCACATCATCTTGGGCCCTTTCTAGACAAAGTCCCACTTTGTTAAAAAAAACTACTCCTGAGGGTTTAGCTGGGCAAAATGCTGCTACTAGCAGATACACGCTTTTGCTAAGCCAGTAACACTACCTCTTAATATTTATATCTGAGTGCGTCACACATACTTTGTATCCACATGTGTGTTTTCCAGTGTAAATCCAACATCTCATACATTTGGTAGAAGATTCTAAATGTCACCAATTACTGTGTTGAAACAAACAGTAGAGTATTTCAGCAATAGATGTTAGTAGAACTTTTGATGAAAGCAGAGGTTTAGCATATAAATTGTACCATGGAAAATTAATCTTTTAGAAAATAAAGACAAATGGAGACTAATTTCTAAATAGCCTCCCTTCCTTGCTCCACCCTCGTGTAACAGAAGCACACATTAGTAAGAGCATCTACTTGTCAAATTCGCGTGGCGTGTTGCTTCAGAGCTACAACAGTATTACCAACATTTTGAAGAAGCTCATGGATCTATGTTGTTTTAATCTATTGATTTTCTTTATCATAAATAGTTCTGAAGCATTTCATTGTACTTTTCCAAGATGAGGGATATCTGAGTAAATTCTATAGAATCAGGCACCAGTGGATTTGATGTGGCCCAATAATTATTTTATTTATGAAAATCTCAGCTATTTTAAAAATTACCATTGCTTTACTTTTCTTTAAAAGTTAAAAAAATATTCTAGGAGAGGTTATGAAAAATTTAGTGTAAAACATTTAAATGCAACTTCATGATTTCCTTTTCAGCAAACTTTTATGTTTGAGCTAATTATTTAATAGAAGGAATGACTACCATAAACTGAAAGATACATTCAAGACATCTTTGTTTCCACAGTAAATTAATGTGATCACTGTGGGAAAAGAGCCAATGTCTCTATCAGTAGTTTTACATAAAAAAATAATTAAGTGGATGCTGGACTTGTAAGTAAACATAATCAACTACTTAGATTCCAGTGGCCTTTTAATCCTAGCATGATTCTCATAATGTGGAACACAATGTAAAATGTTTTTTTCTTGAAAGTGCAAGGCTTCTCTTTCTTATTTACTTAACATTGTTACATATAGAGTAATTCTCATGAAATAATAAGAACTTATTTTGGAATCAGATTTAAAAAAAAATATCTAAGAAAGTATTAGCAATTAGCCAGAAAATATAAGATGTAAATGAATTAGTACATGGACTATTGAGGTTGGTGGTAGCTTGGTAGCTTAGTACTGTGAGCTATCTTACTCATAAAATGGAATCAGTAATTCATGATGCTGTTCTGGCAAGTATTCAAACATTGCTCCAAAATGTAGTAAAAGTTGAAAAGGCAGTTTGAGGAGACACACAGGAAACCTAGAAATCTCTTTTGGCAACGTGATCTGGAAAAATCCAGGAACCTGAGCAAACATTTCCTCACTCTTGAATTTGGAGATTTAAGAAAGTGTTCAGCATAGCTCTTTCTAACGTTGGGCTTGCACTGTACTTGGCTGTCCAGTCTTGCTCTATTTCCACATCAGCCAATAATTAAAAAGCTCCAATTTTTCTAAAAAAAAAATGTTCTAAAGAATGAAATGGTTACTGTTTTCTCTTTCAGTTTCTAGGCATTCAAATTCTCATTACATGCCCAGCTAGTTTCTTTGAATAGCAAACTGGTATGTTCAGGCTTATGAGGAAGGTTGTAGTGAGACTGTGCAGCACAAATGAACCTGGAAGTGAAATGCACAGATTGTAACCACCTGAGTAGCCAAAGGCGAAGAACATTTTATAGTGGACCTCACATTTATTTCAATTAAAGTTTTTATTGAGTGTTTATTGGACGTAATTCAACAAATTCAAATTTCTGCCCAAACTCAGTTACACACCTATAAACTTTATGGACTTGCTACTAAATCTTGACATACCTCCCTTGGAGATCAGTTTCCATGGTTCTCCGTGTGTGTCTTGTGGTGGGTAACAAACAGGTCAATGCTTGAATGACTCCTTTGAGAGAGTATCAGCCCAAATGGCCAACCTCCACCCAAAAGTTTGCTGTGCCAATATCATTACCTCCTAATATTTACACTTGAGTGTATCACACTGCTTTGTATCCATGTCCATGTTTTCCAGTGTAAATCCAAGATCTCAGGAATTTGGTAGAACATTCTAAGTCTCTAGGGGTCCACAAAGCATTTGTTTGTGACAATCGTGTAAACTTTATGCCAGAGTGGGCTTCCCATATCTTTGTCAGACTTTCTACTCTTTTGACTTAAACGACAGAGGACATTTTCTAATCACAAATATTTCTGTCAGTATAACTATTAATTGACACTTTCACAATGTATTGGTTCATCCACCAAGGTGTAACCAGAGGAAACACGTGCGCCTGTTTCCACATAGAGTGGAGTCAAGCCGTGCTCAACCACAGCCCAGTGGGAGAGAGTAAGCCTGGTTGTAGATATATCATGACTGCTAATGCTTAGTCTTCTAGTAGCAGCTTAGCTCTCCGTTAATCATTGCTGTGGTGAACGGCTGGAGGAGCCCCAGTGCCTCCTGTGATGTGTCTCACTCTTGACCTCCAAATAGTGAATCTAAGCAAACTGCTTATTTCAAACTTTGATTCATATTTGTACAACATATATATTGTTCTTGTGAAGAAATAAGCCTTAAAAGTTTTTTAAAAGAAAGAAACAAAGTAAGTCTAAATTCTAAATCTATGTTGCTGGCTCAGGCTTTGTTGACAAGCAAAATTAGCTTTTTGAAGAGAAAGTAGCCAACAGACTCTATTTGTGATTATTAAAAATTGAATTATATATGAAGTGATTCACCTTGGAATCAAACTTTATTCCCACGTCATCCAGACAACTGTCTAAAATTGCCAAAGAAACACGACCATACAAGTTCTTGGAGAGTGTCGTTTGGCAAAGTGACCTATAAATGAAATGAAATTTCAGGAGTTTAGAGCAGTCGTAAGGATATCAATATACTTCAGGTTGTATAAACTCTCGCCTGGAATTTTCACTGGACGGAAGCCAAAGCTAAGCAAGAACCCTGACACTGGGCAACACAGTGTCTTCTAAAAGACTGAAGAGAAAGAGGGACCCGTGTTAAGAAGTCCCAACTGTCCTACAAGAACCTCGATACCTCTAGTACAGAAGTGTTTTCAGGATTTAAGGCAAACAGAAAGTCTGTAAAACATTCCTTTTTGGTTTCTTACAGGACATTGAATTCTGTACCAATTACTCATTCATTCATTCACTTTTTCTTCATTTATTAAATTTCTATTGTGTTTTGGGGACTGTGACAGGCATTAGTGATACATAGTCCAGGCAATCAAGCGGTTCACAGTGTTGTGCAGAAGACATATGAAATATATTTTGTGGGTGTTTTTGAGGTATAATTTACATAAGATGAAATTCACCAATTAGAAGTACCCGATATAAGCTGACAAATGTATACAGTTGTGTAACCATCGCTATAGTCATGATATTAGTCACATTTCCATCACCCTAAAAGTTCCCTAGTTCCTCTTGAGACTCAGTCCTCCCCCATCCACCCTGTGCCCATGGCAATCACTGTCCAACTTTTTCTTGCAATAGTTTTGTGTTTTCTAGAATTTCCTGTAAGTGGAATCATATAGTACATAGTTTTCTGTGTCTGGTTTTTTGCACTTAGCATAAAATTTTGAGATTCCTCTATTTTATTGCAAATATCAGTAGGTTTTTTTCATTTATCGAAGAGCAGTATTACTTAAATAGATGTACCAAAATTTGTTTATCAATTCATCAGTTGATAGACATTAGGGTTTTTTCCAGTTTTTGGCTATTATGAATAAAGCTCTTATGAACATTCAAGTACGAGTCTTTGTGTGAACATACGTTCTCATTTCTTTTGGGTACATACCTAGGAGTAATAATTTCCGGGAATTAGGATAAATGTTTAACTTTATAAAAAGTTACCAAACAACTTTTTAAATAAGAATTATAATACCACTTTACATTTTCACCAGCAACCCATGATAATTCCAGCTGCTCCTTACTCTTGCCAACATTTGATATTGTCACATTTAGTGGATATGTATTAGTATCTCATTGTTATTTTAATTTACATTTTCCTGGTGACTAATGGTGTTGCCCATTTTTTTTTTTCATTTATTTATTTGCCATTCACTGTCTTCTTTGTGGAAATGTCCCTTTAAATCTTTCATTCATTTTTTTTTTTTTAAGCCAGGTTGTGTATCTTCTTGTTATTGAATTGTAATGACTCTTTACCTATTTTGGATAAAAGTCCTTTATCAGGTATATGTTTTACAAATATTTTCTCCTAAGGCATGTCTTGACTTTTCACTTTTTTGATGGTGTCTTTTGAAAACAAAGTGTTTTTTATTTTGATGAAGTCTAATTTATTAATTCTTTCTTATGGTTTATGCTTTTTGTACTGCATGTAGAAATTTTTTTCTAACTCACAGTCACAAAGATTTTCTCTTAGAAAATTTATAGTCTTAGCTCTTATGTTTAGGTCTGTGATCCAATTCCAGTTAATTTTTTTGTATGAGGTGAGGTCAAGGCTTATTATTTTTTTTTTCTTGCTCGTAGTTATCTAATTGTTTTAGCATCATTTATTGAAAAGACAATCCTTTCCCTATTGAGTTACTTTGTCATCTTTCTCAAAAATCAATTGACCGTACATGGATAAGTCTATTTCTAGACATTCTATTTGGTTTCTTTGATCTATACATCTGTCTCTACCACTGCTACACTGTCTTGATTATTGTAGTTTTAAATTAAGTCTTGAAATCAGGTAGTGTGAATTCTGAAACTTTGTTCTTTTTTTTCCAAATTGTTCTGGCATTTCTGGGTGTTTTGATTTTCCATATAAATTTAAAAAAAATCTTGTCAATTTCCACAAAAAACCAACTGGAATTTTGATTGCGATTGTGTTGAATCTCTAGATCAATTTAGGGAGAACTGACATCTTAACAATATTGAGCCTTCTAATCCATGAACGTGATATCATCCTCCATTTACTTAGATCCTTTTAATTTCTCTCAGCAAAATTTTATAGTTTTCAGTGTACATCTGTTGTATATATTTTGTTAAATTTATCCCCAAGTATTTCATATTTTTTAAGCTACTGTAAGTGGCAGTGCTTTTTAAAAAAATTTCAATTTCCAGAATTTTCTGCTAGTAAATAAAAAAAAATAAATTTTTGTATATTAATTTTGTATTCTGTGAACTTACTAAATTCACCTATTTATTTTATTTCCTTAGGACTTTTTACATGGATGATCGTATCATTAGTACAAAAACAGTTTTACTTTTTTATTTTCAATATTTTCTTTTTCTTGCCTTAATATACAATATAAATATAATAATACTTGTAAGTAAAAGAATATAATTCTTGAGGATGGACATACTTCTCTCATTCTTGATTATGGGAGGAAGTACCTTAGTCTTTCACCATTAACCACGGTGCTATCTGTAGCACTGTTTTTTATCAGGTGTCAGAAGTTCCCTTCTATTTGTAGAATGCTGAGAATTTTTATTATGAATGGGTATAGGATTTTGTCAAAAGCTTTTCTTGCATCTATTAAGATGATTATGTTGTTGTTCTTTTTCAGTTGGTGTAATACGGTAAATTATCTTAATTGAATTTTTGAATGGTAAAACTACCCTGTATTTTGGGGATGAAATCCTCTTGGTTATGATGTGCTATCCTTTTGATATATTGCTAAGTTTAATTTGCTAAAATTATGATTTTTTTAATCTATGTTCATGACATATATTTTCTGCAGTTTTCTTGTAATGTCTTTGTTTTGGTATTAAGGTAATATTGGCCTCATAAAATGAATTAGGTAGTATTTTTTCCTATTTTCTAGAGGAGTTTATGAAGAATTTTTATTTCTTTCATAAATAATTGATAGAATTCACCAGGAAATACATTTAGGCCTGGTACGTCTTCGTGGAAAGGGTTTTAACTATAACTCTCTAAAATGAGCGTGAGGCTGTTCAGTTAATCTATTTCTTCTTGAGGAAACTTTGGTAAATTGTGTCTTTCGAGGAATTTATTCATCTCAGCTAAATTGTTAAATTTATTTGCTTTCATTTGTCTGAAAAAGTATTTATTTTGCCATTATTTTTAGAAGATAATTGACTGGGTCAAGAATTTAGGTTGACAAGTTTTACTCCCCTCTTTTTAGTACTAAGAATGATCTTTCTACTGTCTTCTGGCTTGCAACGTTGCTGATGAGAAATGAGCTGTCATTCTTATTTTTCTTTCACTGAACATAATGTATCTTTTTTCCTGTGACTGCACTTATGACTTTCTCTTTATTACTGGTTTCCAGCAACTTGATTAAGATATGTCCTGGTGTGGCTCTCTTCACGTTTCCTCTGCATTGCTTTTGTTGAGCTTCTTGGCCTGTGGGCTTATGACTTTCAACACATTTGGAAAAATTTTAACCATTATTTTTATCCGGAATGGTTGGAATTGATTATACCGTCTCCTGTGTTTCATTTAATCCCCATGGTTTTTGTCCATGTTTTATTTATTTATTTATTTATTTATTTATTTTGTGAGGAAGATCAGCCCTGAACTAACATCCTTGCTAATCCCCCTCTTTTTGCTGAGGAAGACCGGCTCTGAGCTAACATCTATTGCCAATCCTCCTCCTTTTTTTTTTTTCCCCAAAGCCCCAGTAGATAGTTGTATGTCATAGTTGCACATCCTTCTAGTTGCTGTATGTGGGACGCGGCCTCAGCATGGCTGGAGAAGCGGTGCGTTGGTGTGCACCCGGGATCCGGACCCGGGCCGCCAGTAGCAGAGCATGTGCACTTACCCGCTAAGCCACGGGGCTGGCCCTGTCCATGTTTTATACTTGACCTTCCTCATACTCGTTGTGTCTGTGTGTTAGGCCTCTCTAGACATCTGCAGGGCAAGACAGCCCCTCATCTGCTTGTAACCCGCTCTGTGACGTATTCTGTGATGTGGCTTCCTTGGCTCCTCTTTCTCTGTGATCACTTCTCCATACCCTTTCCATATTCATATCTAGGAATTAGTTGAAATCTTTTGTCTACTAATTGCTCCTTTTCTGTGGTCATGAAGGACTTAACTCAAATGGCCTTCTCTGACTGCCCTACCCAACATTAAATTTCCCCTGGCATTGACATATTTTATGTCTGTCAAGACGCTTGCAGCTTTCCAAATGGGTTCTTTGTTCACTTGTTTCTTATCTATCTCTCCCTCCAGAATGTGAGCTTCATGAGGGCAGAGACTCATTATTTTGCTCCCTTTATGATCCCCAGCACCTAGTACAGTTCCCAGCACATGGTAAACACTACATAAATAAATATTTTCTGATGAATCAATGAATCCATGAATCCTCAACATGACAGTCAGAATGCATTATAATTTGATAGTCATAATGTGCCCCTTAATTTCTCTAGTGTGAATCCTGGGATTCCCTTCAAGCTTATATTCTTTTGGTATCTTACCATGAATCATGATTTCTAAAGTTGTGTATGCTCCTTATTTCTCTTTCTCCATACTGAAATTATGCTCGTCCTTCAAGGCCTGGTTCAAATCATCTTCTCTGTGAAGCATTCCATGAAGATCACATTGCTTTTGTTCTTCCTGTGAACTTTGGCTGTATAGATGGTCTAAGTAACAGTTTTATGGTTTATTTTATTTTATTTATTTATTTTTTTATTGAGGTCACATTGGTTTATAACATTGTTTAAATTTCAGGTGTATATCATTATATTTCAACTTCCGCATAGCCTACATTGTGTTCACCACCAAAAGTCCAGCTGCCACTCACCACCGTACAAATGTGTCCCTTTGCCTCTTTTGCTCTCCTCCCAGCCTCCGTCCCCTCCGGTAACCACCAATATATTTTCTGTATCTATGTATTTGTTGTTGTTGTTGTTTTATCTTCCACATGAGTGAAATCATACGGTATTTGGCTTTCTCCATCTGACTTATTTCGCTTAGCATAATACCCTCAAGGTCCATCCATGTTGTTGCAAATGGCAAGATTTCATCTTTTTTATGGTTGAGTAACATTCCATTATATAATACTACTATATCATATCTTCTTTATCCATTCACCCGTTGATGGGCACTTAGATTGTTTCAAAGTCTTGGCTATTGTGAATAATGCTGAAGTGAACATGGGGTCCATATATCTTTTCAGATTAGTGTTTTTTTGTTCTTTGGATAAATCCCCAGAAGTGGAATAGCTGGATCATATGATAGTTCTATTTTTAATTTTTTGAGGAATCTCCATACTGTTTTCCATAATGGCTGTACCAGTTTGCATTCCTACCAGCAGTGTATGAGGATTCTCTTTTTCCATATCCTCTCTAACACTCGTTCTTTCTTGTCTTTCTAATAATAGTCACTCTGATGGGCATGAGGTGATATCTCATTGTGGTTTTGATTTGCATTTCCCTAAAAATTAGTGATGTTGAGCATCTTTTCATGTGCCTGTTGGCCATCTCTATGTCTTTTTTGGAAAAATGTCTTTTCAGATCCTCTGCCCATTTTTTAATTGGATTGTTTTTTGTTGTTGTTGAGTTGAATGTGTTCTTTATATATTTTGGATATTAACCCCTTATTGAATATATAGTTTGTGAATATCTTCTCCCAATTGGTAGGTTGTCTTTTCATTTTGTCAATGGTTTCTTTTGCCATGCAGAAGCTTTTTAATTTGTTGTAGTCTCATTAGTTTATTTTTAATTCATGGCTTATTTTAGATTTCTTTATTCTCTAATTATTTTATGGTTTAGTTTTTTCTCCCTAAAGGAATTATAAGCTCCTCAAAGCCAGGATCCCCTTTTATATCTGCTAAGAACAGATGGTCTAAATCAGACATTTAAGAAAATTTTATGATGCTCAGTCTTATGTAGATGTATAAAGATTATGGATGGGTTTTTCTAGGTATATCTATATACGTAGGAGGCTACTTTTACAGAATCATTCATTCATTCATTCTATAAATATTTATTGAATGCCTTCCATGTGTCAAGGACTGCTTTAGGGGCTGGAGATACATAAATGAATAAAGTAACAGTAAAAACAAGAATCTCTGACCTTTTAACAAATTATTTATTTTTATTTATTGAGGTATAATTGATGTATAACATTATATTAGTTTCAGGTGTACAAAATAATGGTTTGATATTTGTATACATTGCGAAATGATCGCCACAATAAGTCTAATTAACATCTGTCACCATACATGGTTACAAAAAATTTTCCTTTTTCTTCTTGTGATTAGGACTTTTAAGATCTATTCTCTTAGCAACTTTCAAATATGCAGCACAGTATTATTAACTATAGTCACCATGCTGTACATTACATCCCCATGACTTATTCATTTTATAGCTGGAAGTTTGTACCTTTTGACCCTCTTCACCCATTTTGTCCACCCATCCCTGACCTTTTTGAGTCTATGTTTTTCAGAGATTGACAGACAAAAACAATTTAGTAAATAAAATATATTATATGTTAAGTAACCATTGTAAAGCAGGACCTTCAAATTTGAAGGATAAAGGAAATTCAACAGCTTAATTAAAATGTAAGCATTAGGTCCTAGAAATTTTGTAAGACATTTGGTGTATCTTCTATTTAGATATGGATTCTCTGATCTGTTTTAAAACAATAAAGAATAACTATGTGGGGTCGAAAGAGAAAGAATATTGTTGTATTTGCTTCAATGTGGAGTAATTAGCAAACAATGGGTACAGTCTCCCTCTAATTTGATCTGAATTATCGTGCTTTGTTGTGAGCCACAGGAGTTGATTTATTGTAACCTTGAAAACTGCTAAAGTGGAAGTTTCATTCTTGACTCTAAATCAACACATCAGTAGGAGGGAATGTTTGTACGTTGGATTTCTCGGGGTATGTTGGTTACAGTCATTTCTCTCTGTGTCCCACTCCCCATTCTCTCCTAAATCCCCTAAATCTGAAATTTTAAAATAGTCCTCCCACTGTCCTCTTTTCCAAGAATCCACTCCCAATGAGGCACATGAGTGGATTTCCTTGTGGTAATTTTATCTCAATCTCTTCTTGGGACCTCTGTCCATAAAGGCCTGTCAACAGGCATGTAGCCAGTGGGCATGCAGGAAAAACTTTTGGTCCAGCAGCTTTTACTGGAATTAGATATTTTTGATCATTCACATTGCTTAAATATCCTCCAACTTCTCTGGTGCTACCCTCCCAACAGCTTGCTCTCATTTCCTGGAGTATATAGTCTACTTTCAGAAAGTAGACCTTGGAAGAAGTTTAAAAATTGAGTATTAAAATTTTTTTATAGTGCACACGAAGAATAAAAGAGAGTATTATTAGATGAGCAAATGTATTGTTTGCAGAAATATTAATGACTATCAAAAATAAATATCCACTGATATAAAAATTCTGAATTGTGAAGTAGTAATGGATTTTAAAGCTACATATTATATGAACTTTTAAAATGTGTGATGTAAATATGTCCAATAACATTTATAGGATTCATATTTTAAAGATAAGATTAATTTCTATTTGTTTTTCATTTTTATAAATGTCAAAGAATAATGTATTATGAAAAATGCAAAGAATAGAATTTTTGAAATTTCCTAGGGCATTCATAATTTATCAGTGCTGTCTTCTCCTAAAACAGTTTGGTATTTTGGGAAAGAAATTATAAAGTAGAGTGTATTTAAGATCTAGGTACCTGGGCTTAGGAAGAAAGAGAGAAGATTTGAAGGCTATATACCTTATCTCCCCGACATTTTTTGTGTCATGTTTTTGAACATGATTGCGTGTCCATTTATTCATTCAATACATATTTATCGATATGCTGTATGCCAGACACCATTCTAAGGTCTGAAGATACAGTAATGAAAAACATATATCTGTCCTTGTGGAGTTTATAGTCCAGCAAGGGAGATATACAGTGGAAGAAACAGGTAAAACACATAATGTGTTAGATAGCCGAGAAAAAACATGTGCCGAGAAAAAACAAAGAATGCAGGGAAGGTGGATGAGCTGTTAAACAGGATGACCAGGGAGGGCTTCAGTGAGAAAGTGACGTGGAGTGAAGACTTGAAGGACTGAGAGAGCAAGCCGTGTGGTTACCTGGGGAAACAGTGTTTGAGGCTGAGGACACAGCAAACGTAAATGCCTTAGGTAGGAGCGTTATTGGTGTGTGGAGGAGTAGAAGGTGGACAGTCTGACTAGGATGGAGTGATTGAGTCAATGGGGTTGTTGATCTGCCCCCTCTGCCTGTATGACTGTAAGAATATACAGAGCCTAACAATTAATGTTTGCTTACCATTCATTAATGGTTTCAGATCTGGGCCAGCCGAAAACAAAGAAAGATATATTAGTTCAGGCCAGCTTACTTACTTTTTATTTATTTATTTTTAAAAACTTTATTTTTTTAGAGCACTTTTAAGTTTACAATAAAATCGAGAGGGAGGTACAGAGATTTACCATATAAACCCTGTCCCCATACATGCATAGCCTCCCCATTATCAACATCATTCACCAGAATGGTAATTTTTTTACCAAGGATGAACCTACATTGACACATCATAATCACTCAAATTCCATATTTACCTTCGAGTTTACTCTTGGTGTTGTACATTCTGCGAGGTTGGACAAGTGTGTGATGACATTTATGTATCATTACAATATCATAGAGAGTATTTTCACTGCCCTAAAAATCCTCCTTGCTCCATCTACTTATCTCTTCCCCTCCTCCCTGGAAGCACTGATCTTTTTATTGTCTCTTCAGTTTTCTCTTTTCCAGAATGTCATATAGTTGGAATCATACAGTATGTAGCCTTTTCAGATTGCCTTCTTTCACTTAGCAATATGCATTTAAGTTTCCTCCATGTCTTTTTATGGCTTGATAGCTCATTTCTTTTTAGCACCAAATAATATTTCGTTGTTTGGATATACTACAGTTTATTTATCCATTCACCTACTGAAGGACATCTTAGTTGCTTCCAAGTTATGGAAATTATGAATAAAGCTGCTATAAACCTCCATGTGCAGGCTCCTGTGTGAACATAAATTTTCAGCTCCTTTGGGTAAATACCAAGGAGCACGATTACTGGATCATATGGTAAAAATATGTTTAGTTTTCTAAGAAACCGCCAAACTGTCTTCCAAAGTGGCTGTACCATTTTACATTTCCACCAGCAATGAATGCGAGTTCCTATAGCTTCACATCTTTGCCAGCGTTTGGTGTTGCTTGCTTACTTTTCATTTCTAAGAGAAGTGTTGTTTCTGACATGAATTAGAGTGGAATTAATGTAATTAATTGGGCAGTCTATCCCATTCAAGATAGGCCTGAATGTTTGAAAACAAAACAGAAAAAAAAAAATTTAGGAACTGATATTTTGCCAACTCCAATTTAATTCAGCTGACATTTATTGAGATCCTCTAATGTAAAAAGTTGGCTGCTGATTCTTTTTGGGCTATGATAAGCAAAAAGCCATGGACTACAACTTTCTCAATTCCAGGCTCTTCAATAAAAGAGCCTTATAATCTGTCCTAATAATACCATTCCATTTATCTATTACTTTCCTCTGAGGGTCTTACTTGCTTGCAAGCTCTGTTTTCTTAATGTGGAAACTTACTATGCCTCTGTGAAACAGATAGATATTAAATACTATTCTCAATTTTTTTTTTTTTTTGTGAATAGTAGAGAGATTTGCAATGTTTGTCCTTTGATGCCTGTGAACTCCTGGTTGTACTTTGTCTTGGAGTGGACACCTGTAGACGGCCACTTTGCACCTGCAGCAATGGGCAAACTGAGGCATAGCTCCCACGTAACCTCAGAACGTGGTTCCTCCATCCCAGAGGGAGTTTAGTGTTAAGCAAATGAACTTTCTTCAGAAGGCATTTTCTGCATTCACTGTCAGAGCTAATAGATATCTGTGATAGTTTTCTTCATGATTACACTAGATACTGTGGATCTTCTCTTTTTCATTTAGATATATTTACATTTCACTTCCCACCCTTCAGTTTGCTCCCTCTTCCTCTCAATCAGTTTTTGTGATTTCCATCCAATGGCCCTGCACCTGGATTCACACTATTTTGAGAGAAAGTCTCATTTCTCACAATGGATTGGTGGAGATTATTTGGTACGCTGTGTTTGGAAGGATTCTGAGACAGTCCACGTTCAGGAGGAGAGAGTGTTGGGATTAATTAGTGGTGAGAGAGCATGAGAGTGGTCATAGCAGGACTTACTCTTCACTGTTGACTCGCATGGAGGGTGCGATCTCCATCCCCCAATCTACCGTTCAAATCACCTTCTTTAATCCCATCAATTTCAAGATGAGGGCAAATCATGCACAGTCCAGGTCCTTGAGCTACCATATCTCAGCAAACATTTGAAATTTGGAATGAACTAGTTATTCACTCTGTATAGAGAAGATACCCAAGATATGCAGATTTGTGATATATGGATTTTAGTAGGATGAAGCCTTGAATAGTTGAAATCACTTGGGATCGTCTATTTCAGACCTTTTGCTTGATGGGTAGTCTATGGTATCAGCAGGCAGGTTGGATATCTAAAAGACTCAGTGAAGTTTCAGGTCCCTGAAAATTTGTGGGGTTTATTTCCCACTTTCTGGAGTGCGTGTTACTAAGGCATTTAAAGTTCCTGCTCATGGGGCCCAATAAGCGTGTATCCCATCAATGTCGTTGTGCTATTCTGTGAAATGTCAAGATGATTAAGATCTTTGTGTGCTAGATTATGTTTGACAATGGAAGAGTGGATTTGGCCCTGAAGCGAGATTGTGAATGTGCATTGCTGTCTCTGCTAGGTGAGAACAAACTGCTTGTGGTGGGAATTGCAATTTGGTACAGATAAAAAGGCATTTGCTGGATTAATAGCTACATACTAGGATCCAGAGATTGTTTTAATTTGCTCCTTTAAAGTTACTATGTCAGGAGTAGTTGCTGCAATTGGAATCATCACCTGAATAACTTTACAAGCTGTGATCCGTCTGCCTTTTGCATGGATCAAAAAGGAGAATTACATTGGAGTGTGATATGAGTCATCATCCTTTCACCTTTCATATTTTTGATGAAGGCAATGATCTCTGTAATTCCATCAGGGATCAGTTGCGGTTTACTATTCTGGTTGGGAGAGGAACTTTCAGAGGTCACTACCTCACCATTATACCAAGATAGCACTACCTCCACAGGTAAGAGAGCTCATATGGTGATTCTGTGAATTTGACTCACAAGAATGACTATTCCAATTATATTTTCAGGATCTTGGAATGTAACTGGAGGTCCAAAAATCCATTTTTACCCATTGGCCTGCATAAGCCCCACTTTGACTTGTGGGCCACAGTGGCATTATGAGTTAGCATCAACAGAGTTAGAATCTAGTAATCTCAAGATAGGCCTGAGTACTTTCCTTTTTCCAGAATGTTATCACCTTATATATAAACACTCTTGTAGAAAGCTTAAAAGGCTATTCCAGAATGTAATTATGGCAGTGTTGAACGAAGCTTCTGCAAAGGGACCGAGAACTCAGAGCCTATGAACTTGCTTAGGGCTGCGCTGGGTGAGAAGATGTGCTTTTCATTGTGGTGATCCAAGTCAGATTTCTACTCACTTGACATAGAATTTTTTTTTTACTATAATTATATTGCATACATAATTATTTAGTAAGCTACCTGTTTGTTTTATTGAAACATTGTGATCAATTTGCCACTACTGAAGATACCTGCGTGTCAAATGTAATTGCTTATTATGATAATTATGCCCACCTTGTCTTTAGTGGTTAAATACCACTACTTGGCCCCTAACCTTCCGGAATTTCACTATCCACTTTAAAATCAGGATGCCCATTTCAGGGGTGACATTACTTACCATCATCCCCAGCTTGCAAAAGACAGCCACTCACCACAAAGCCTTTCAGGGAGGATAGTGGCCTCCTCATTAATACATTTCTTAATGCCTTAGTGAAGGGAGTGTACTCTGGACTCTTAAGGAACATATTTGGATGTGTATTCAGGTTCACTCCAACATTCCTATCTTTCCAAGCCTTTGGTCTTCTATTTTATGCCAAGGAAGTTCTGGCATTTCATCCTGATTGAGTTAGGTCACCTTGGAGTCTCTATTTCAGTAATCATCCAAGCAAAGTGTTGAAACCCCTCACAGTTACTTGATTCTCTGTTAAGTTAAACCATTATAATACATTTGATTTGACCCAACATTATATTTTATCCCTCTGTGTCTAATGCGATTAGAATCTATTCCCACATGTATTCTTCAAGTTTCTACCAATGTATATTTGCTAAATATACAAATAAACAAAATCTTGCTATTCTTTTGGTATGTGAACTCTGTTCTCCTAAATATGACTTGGCTCTTGCCTCCCTGAAGTGTGTTGAAATGTGACTCTAGGTACAGGCCTTGAGGCAATGAGAGGTGCTGAGGAGAACAGATGTCCTTTTTGAAGGCATCAGCCTTAGAGGAGGTTATCATAGGGTCTTCAAGTAAGATAAGGCTACTCTCCTCAAAATGTGGGGAGCTGCTTTTGCTGATAAGTGAGGATCAGGGATATTAGAATAAAAATACTCACTCTTGTCTAAGTTGAAAAAAATTTCTTCCTTCCAAGTATCAGGCATCCATTCCTCCCAAATAATTCCTGAAGTTTTACATAAGAAACTTAGTCTATCTGTAAATTCAACTTATATCGTAATTCTGCCACTCACAAAATTATATTTTGATTAGTTATATCTGTCTTATGACTCCAAGAAATAAGAGGTTTTTTTATGGCTGCCAAAGACACTTTTTGGTTCTTTATGACTTGATGTAAGAGAAAGCTCATCCTCAGTTCTCGTACTTAAATGCATTACTGTTAACATCAAGTTCTTCAGCCCCTTGCAGGACATTTGTTCCTGTCTGAAATGTCCATAAGACATTTGGTCCACGCCAAAAGGTCCTTGACATTTGGTCCTGTACAAAATGTCCATGAGCATATTTGGTCCATGCCAAATGGTTTTGGATAGGACCAAATATCAAGGATCTTTTGGCATGGACCCAATGTCTCCCCTGGTAATTTGGACAGGACCAAATATGATCAAATACCAAGGACATCTTGGCATGGACCAAATGTCTCATGGATATTTTGGACAGGACAAAATGTCCACTAATCCTACAGATACTTTGTCACTCAAAACCTTGCCTTCAATAGGAAATTCATTCCAAGCAGCCACAGGTAATAATTTAAGTCATCTTGATATTGTTGCCTGATACAGATTACCAATATCCCATTTTCCATTGTGAAGGAGATTATCCCTTGTTTAAAATTAAAGAAGTCAGTACTCCAATTACAGAATCCTATCTTTGAAGGTCAGTTTCCTGGGTCTACTCTTGGTACCAAGTACTCTGTCAATCAAGGTCCAGAAATAAACCATCCAGATATTTCAAGTGGAGGACTTTAATATAAGGAATTAGTTACTTGGTGTATTAGTTATCTGTTGTGGTGTAACTTTTTACCTCAAAATTTAGTGACTGGAAACAACAAACATTTATTATCTCACACAGTTTCTGAGGTTCAGAAATCCAGGAGCAGCTTAGGGTCTCTCATGAGGTTGCAATCAAACTGTTGGATGGGATGGCAGTTATCTGAAGGCTTGACTGGAGTTGGAGGATCTGCTTCCAAGATGGTGCACTTACATAGCTATGGGCAGGAGGCCTCAGCTTCTCGCTGGCAGTGGGCAAAAGGCCTCAGTTCCTCACCACGTGGGCCTCGCAGTAGGGCTGTTTGAGTGTCCTCATGACATAGCAATTGGTTTCCTCAGAAAGAGTGATCTGAGAGAGAAGCAGGAGGAAGCTGCGACCTTTTATGATCTAGTCACACACCATCACTTCTGTTATATTCTACTCATCTGAAGCAAGTTACTAAGTCCACCCCATAATCAAGAAGAAATAAATTAAGGCCCACCTTTTGGAGAGAAAAATGTTAAAGAATTTGTGATATATATTCTAAAACCATCGCACACTGGTATTGGCAGACTGAAAGAGCAGAAAGAGAATGCCAAGGAAAGCTCAATATTAGTACTTGTAGAAAGCAGCTACTACTCTAGAGATTGAAGAAACAAAATGGTGCTGTTATAGGTAGTGGCTCAGAGGACTGGTCTGTGTGGCTGGTGCTTTGACTGAGTGATGGATGTCATGTGGCTGTTGTGTGGATCTCTAAGGAGGCTACCACTTGGCTAGTGTTCAGCTCTCTGAGGGAGAGACGCTATGAGGCTGGTGTTCTCTGAAAAGTGCATGGTGTCACTGGTACTCTGCACTGAAGGAGTGCAGCCAGCTGAATGTTGTGCCTTTGAAGGAGTGTAGCATTGTTGGTATCGTAGCTGTTTTCTGCTGCTGGAGGAAAACATACAGGAACTGTAAATAGAAAAAGACTTCATTCTTCCCTCCTCCTGTCTTTCAGTTTCACACCAGTCTCTTTCACTGACAGAAACTAATAGGAATCCATCTGGCAAGGGAATATCGAAAATATAGTATAAAGGAACAGAGTATGAATGGGTTGACTTGGTACTGAGAGACATTGCTAACTAACTGGCTCAGCCTTATTTTGGTTTATGTTTTTCTTGCAGGTTCTACCTCTCAAATCGGTCATCTTAATTCTTTGCATTGGATTATGCAGGCCATCACATTTGGTCCAGATCTCTGCATTACTTCTTACCAGTAAGCAGCTGGTGCCTGGTATGAATTGGATACTCTGTATTTTAAAAGTATTTGAGATAGTTAGATTTGTGATAGATGAATTTTAATGGGATGAAGACTTGAAAAGTTAAAATTATTTAGGGTCATCATCTATTTCAGACCCCCAATGGCTATTTGGGAAAAGAGGCTGTAAATAAGTTTGATACCTGGAAGTCTTCATCAGGCCACTGATAATGGTCCACTTTCTCTTTCTTGCTCTCTGCCGAATTCTCTTGGCAAATCTGGTAAATTTGCCCCAGTTTATAGTTATTCTATAAGGTTTGATCCAGACTAGAGCTGGACCAAGTGACCTCCGTAAGGTTTGCAGCTTCGGGGAAGGTTGTGAATTGGGCACTCTTGTAGATGTCTGCAAAAGAATATTATCATTGCCCAAGTGGTCTAGAACCTTGCCCTTTCCCAGGTAGTCTTTGAACAAGGAGCCCCAAATGGGGAAGTTCTTCTCACACCCTCTGCCAAGCACCCATCCAATTCCAGCTGCTTTGCCCTTCCTGGATAGCTTTTGTTCCCAATCTAAACTCTGGGAGCTACCACCAGGAACTCCAAGTTGCCCTGGGATTTGGTATCCAAAGGGTCTGCAGCCCACGTGGGTAGAGCACCTCAGATAGATTTCCACCATCTTAGCTCATACCCACTCTCTCTTCACATTCTCATCACACAATCTTTTAAGGAATATTTAATGCTAAAATAAATTTAGTAGACACAATCAGGAATTTAATGGAAAAATGAACATTAGAAACTAGCAATTGGATAACATTTTCCAATTCCTCTTCGGGTTTATGACCTTTCATCTGGTTTGACTGCCTACTTGCTGGCCAACCAGTGAGGAAGGCAGAACTTGTCACTGTCTCTGTCTTACTTTTCCTTCTCCTCCTTCTTCCCTCCCAGGTGCTATTTTGTGTCCCATTCTGATGGTGCCTTTGTGATTGGATGACCTGATGCAATTCACAGCTTCTCTGAGTATCCATTTTCTCATCTGCTTACTTGACAGCCTAGTGAACTCCACTTTTTGGACGTCTAATACATACTTCACACTTAAAGTGCCCCAAACTAAGCCCCTGACCATCACGACTCCCCCAAACTTGCACTTTCCTCAGTCTTTCCATTTCAGTTGAAGAAAACACCATCCTTCCAATTGCTCAGGCCAAAAAAACCCTGAGAGTTATTCTTGTCTCTTTTCTTTCTCTTATTCCTCACCGTCAATCTGTTGGCAAACCCTATTGGCTCTACTACCAAAATATATCCAGTCTGTCCACTTCTCGCCATCCACTATCACTATCACTCTAGTCCACACACTATCATCTCCCATCTTGATCAGTGCAATAACCTCCCACCTGGTTTATCTGCTTCTATCCTTGCCCCGCTTCAGTCTCTTCTCAACATAGCAGCAGCATGATCCTTTAACAGTGTGAGTCAGAGCATGCCACTTTTCTACTCAAAACCCTCCAATTGCTTGTCATCTCGCTCATAGCAAAAACCTAACTCTTTAAAATGTCTACCAGAGTTCTGCGATGATTGGGCCCCTCACTAATCCTTTGAATCTCATCTTCTACTTCTCTTCCCTTTGTTCCCTCCATACTAAACACACTGTCCTCTTGGTTCTTTTCCTTTTAACAAATCATACAAATTCCTTTCTTACGATCTCTGGAGTAGCTTTTCCCTCTGCCTAGAATAGCCCTCTTGCTCTGTGCATTGTTTGCTTCTTCCCCTCCTCCAAGTCTTCTCTCAACTGTCACCTTCTCAGTGAGGACTTCCTTGATCATTGAATTTTAAATTAAAGCCACCTTGACTTCCTGATTGGCATGTTCTATCCCTCTTCCCTGTTTTAGTTTTATTTATAGCAATAATCACCATTTGACAAAGCAGCCAAGTAAAAAAAAAATGTTTTACTTACATATTGTTGATTGTCTATCTTTCCCCAATATAATGTAAGCCATATGAGGGCTTGGATTATTGTCTGTTTTGTTCATTCCTGTGTCCCAATTTCCTGGAGGAGTACTTGGTACACTGTAGGACTTCAGAAAACATGGGTTGAATGAATGAATATATAAATATATGCATGAAAAAATGAATCTCTTAAATGTAATGTAGAGGGGACTAGATGATCTATAAAGCCCTTTTAGTTCTAAATCTAGGAATGTAAGGCTCAGGGTGGAGTTCCTTCTGGGCTGCAGTAATAAGCAATACATTTAATATCTGGTAATATACTAGCACTAAGTAATCAAAATTGTTGCCAGCCGTAAACAACCATCCTGGCCTTATTGATCATGCATACAGGCTAGATATCAACTCTGCTTCTGCCTAGGAGTATCTGCATTTTAAAAGTAGTCTCTTGAAGATTGAGAAGTCAAAGGTTATTATCTTCTAATAGAAATCTCAGCATTCTAGTGCACCAGCAGTAGGAAATATTCTAGAGTTCCTTTCACCTCTAGAAAGTATGTCTGTTCTGCATAAGGTTAACCCTGAATATTTATATAAATCTCAGAGATCTAAACACACTAAGAATAGATTTTGTGTGATGTTTTCTCCCTGGGCAGTAGAATTTTCCCTGCCTTGGTTTAGTTGCTGTTCAGCAGTTGGCTGGAAAAACAAAGCAGTTTTTAATTTTGAGTCCTTAGGAGTATATTTGTGAAGGTTGACACTAAAAAGGAAGTCCCCAAGGAGCCTTCAGTAACGAAACAATTAGCCAGCAAGGCCATCTCCTATCTGTGTCAACATTTGATAGTGGCATAATACACACTGCCTTAGCCTCCTGCAGGCATTATTGTGTTAGAGAAAAAACGTATGGAGAAAGATTACACAGAAAACAGTGACCAGATCTCCAGTTCACTGGTGAAGTATGAAAGGATTCATTTATTCATTCATTCAACAATTATTTATTGAGTGTTTCCCATATTCCTAAAATATGCCAGCCACTTTTCTAGGCATTTGTGATACATGAAACTTTTTCCTGGAATGGGTTGCATATCTCATTCATTCATTCATTCAGTCAGCACTGATTGAGTGCCAAACGTGTGCTAGATTCTGTGCTGGGTTCTGGGTATTTAAAATAAGCTGGTATGAACTTTGTCATTGAGGAGTTTCTCTCTAGGAAAAGTGAGACATGTTTTAGATATCCGGGCAAGGTGCAGGGGAAGGGCACAATGGAAGGGATGGTCAATTCTATTTCAGAGTTCTGACAAGATAAAGAATTCCTACAGAGATGGGTCTCTGGAATGAGTCTTGGCCAATAAGTAGGTACTTGTTAGGACAGGAGGTTGTGGACAGGAGGCAAAGGGATTCAGTGAGAGCACAGGCAGGGAGTTTTGAAACCACATGCAAGAGTCAGGGAGTTATAAGAATTGTGAGGTCAAGACAACTGCTAGGACAGATAATTTAGAGTCTTCTATGTCATTTTAAGAATTTTTATCTTTGTTCTATAAACCATGGAGAGCCTTTGAAGGATTTTCAGAAGGAGGGTTACATGATTTCTCTTGGCTTTTAAAGATCACTATCACTTTGGTAGCATTTGGAGAATGAATTATAGGAAGTGAGATTAGAGAAAGGGAGAGAGTTAGGGGCCTATTTCTGAATCGAGGTAAAAGGTGTTGCAGGTTGAACTCTGGAATCAAAAGAGGAAGGAGAGAAGGATATAGGTGTGAAAAATGGTAAGGACTTGGAATTGATAAGGCTGAGTCAACAGATCTGGGAGACAGAGAGGGTAAGATAAAGGGAGGAGTAAGAAGGACTTCTTGCTTTCTTGCTTGGGTAAAGGAGTAAGTGATGGCATCTTCTACAGAGACAAGAAACTCAGAGGAGAGCAGATTCTTAGTCTTGGAGGTGAGTGTGGTTTTGGAGTTGACTGTATGGTCTAGCTAGAGATCCACATGTAGCATCCACCAGCAGGTGGTTAGTCTCACAGGCATTGGTAAGCTCATTCAGAATGTGTTTGTAGAGGAGACGAGTCTGGGGATCACCAGCGCATAAGGGCAAGCTGAGGAAGAGTCTGCTCAAACAACTTCCCTAAAGGACTTTCCAACCCCTAAATCAGAAATAGGTTCATCATTCGAAGTGGATTTTTTTTTTAATTAACATGTTTGAATCAAGATCCAAAATATGTAGCTGAAGAAAGGGGAATGGTGTTAAATGAGTTAAGATGCTTTTAACCATTCAGTTCCACGATTAAAAGCAGGGAGAGTCTGCCATAACTGAAGTGACCTTTTTTTTTTTTTTTTGGTGAGGAAGATTAGCCCTGAGCTAATATCCATTGCCAATCACCCTCTTTTTGCTGAGGAAGATTGGCCCTGAGCTAACATCCATGCCCATCTTCCTCCATTTTATATGTGGGACTCCTGCCACAGCATGGCTTGATAAGCTGTGCGCAGGTTGGCATCTGGGATCCAAACCTGTGAACTCCAGGCTGCCAGAGTGGAGCATGTGAACCCAACCACTATGCTTCTGGGCCAGCCCCTGAAGTGACCATTTTTATATGACTTGTACACACCAGACTGGAGCTGACTAAGTCCTGATGGTTCTTTTCCAGTTCCCTTCATTGCTAGTTGAGACTTAAAACCGAAGCATTAGGACTTGATTCCTTGCGCTTCAGATTGACTATAGTTAAAATCTATTCTCCCCATTAAGTGGTAGAGCTTAACATTTGTCAACTATATATATACTTTAATAATAACAAAGTTTCCATGACTTGCCTCCAAAATAGTTAATTGCTTCCAAATCTGTGGCTCCATAACACTTGATTAATACCTCTATTATGGTTCTAATCTATTGCTATTAATATTATTTTTTTCATGACATTCTCTATTAGATTGTATCTCCAAGGACAGAGACCTCGTCTTATTCATCACTGTATGCAGCATCAAACATAGTAGATACTCAGTAAAATTTTTGAATGAATGAGTAGTCATTTATAAATAGCATCTGATTGGCCCTTTAACTTTCAAAACACTTGAATCTGTCTATTTTGTAACATAACATGTGTACCCTCCTTGGGAAGTAAATGATTTTATGACCCTTGTTACACATGAGGAATGAAAGCTGAAGAGGTTAAGTGATCTGAAGGAGGTTACACAGCCATGAAGAGATGGGACTTGAATCTGGGTTTTCTCATCTCAGTTCCTTCCCTTTTCTCTCTGCATTGCTGAGCCTTCCCAAGAAAATGTTTTAGAAGGGGAGGAGACAAAAAGCACTGGGCCCTTCAGAGAAGTATGGAGTAAATGAGATTTTGTCGCAGAACATGGAAGCTGGGAATAGAGGTGAAAAACTACATCCACTGCCAATTTTGTCTAGAGAAGCCTTGAAAGCTAACATTTTATAAAGACACCACTGAGCTCAGATTTCCACGGAGGGCAGGTCAGCAGTAATCCTGGCGTTACGTGCTCTCAGGCCTGTGACCACAACATAAATACTGGTGAAAGAAGTCTTACAGTCAGTTTGTGAACTCCATTTGAAAATGCAGGTGTGGCTGTAAAGAGCCAGGAGTATAGGGAGTGTGAGTTACAAGGGCAGATGTTAAATATTCATCTCAAGAAAGGATCATTGGGGTTTTTATAGTATTGACTGCACTCTAGTTTTATTTTCTTGGTTCAAAAAAAGGCTTTTGTTGTCATAGACTCCAAATGTGAGTTTTAAAAATTCTGTGTTAAAGGGAAATAACATTCATAGCGGCAGAATTCAGTATACTTTTAATAACAGGCAGGTAAAGTGGATTCTTAGAAAGTAAATGCTGTTATGGTTAAATTAGTCTAATTGGAGCTGTGCCTTCTACTATTTTTAAGGCATGAGCTTTCATTTAGGCTCTGTGGGGTGGTGCATAAAGGCCAGGTTAAGAAAAAAAAAGAAAGAAGGAAGGAAGAATGAAAGAATGTTATGGGAACGAGAACATAGTGCTATCTACGAAATATAGAGAGCTTTAGCACCCCACCCTCCCCCCACTTCCCTGAGGTAACATTGATTGAGTGCCTTTGGATTATTCCCATTCTGGCCCTATACTGGGCTGGTGTACGTTGTATATTATGTCAAGGGTTTAAAGATGGTGGTGAGTAAATGTTAATGTCTTCTTTTCTTACCACATCTAAAGAACTGGAATTTGCCACTCTGCTTCCTAGTGTTTACATGTGCACAGGGGTCTCCGACAGGGTCTCTGTAATTTCTCTATTTGTATGTATAGCAATTTGTTGCAAAAACCTTACATCCTGTTGTTTAGTTACATCTTCCAGTACAGACACTTTCTTTCAAAGATCTTTGAGAAAGGGAATGCCACTATGTGCAGTCATTAACCACATGAAAGAAGTCACCAAACGGTGTCATTTCATTTTTTCTTCTTGCTTTGCTTGCTTCATCTCCCTGACTATGGTTTCTAAGCACACACCTCAGCTATGGTCTTTCTTTTATCGCTTTTCCCTTTGTCACTAAGTCACTCATCAAGGAGAAACAACAACAACAACACCTGGGTATTTGGCCAAATGACCTTTCCACTGTCTCATCTTTTTGTCTGGTTCCATTCTATGATGACAGAATGGAAAATCCTTGAAGGCAGGTGCCATACTTATTTATAATTTATCTTCAAGCCCAGGCTTCTTTTGGATATTTATTAAATTTTATATACAAGGCATTATAAAACTTTGATGGAATGACCCCAGACATACTTTATTCTCTCTTTTTATTTTATTATTATTTTTCCTTTTTAGTGGCTGGTGAAAATAGAAAAAGGTGGGGGTAGTCATTTAGATGGGGAAGACATTTCTCTAAATGTCAATACTTATGAAACACCATTTTAAACCTTTATAAATGATTATCTTCCTCAGTACTGATGAGGCAGTTTCGCATTGCTGCTCAGTTTATTTACTCAGGAGACCAATTTATTTCACTACCTCTGTACTAACTGTTTGCATTGACATCTAGGTCTGCTTTGAGCAAGCAACTGTGACAAGTTGTTTATTGAACTGTAAACAGGTATTGTCTGAATCTAAACAATGGCTTTATCTAATTAGGAGACCCTGGGCATCATCTTAGCCCCATGTGGCTATTCTAACCCAGTCTAGCATCTCCTGCAGATTTCTTATGCCTTTTAAAATCTTCTGGCTCCCATTAAAGCCTTTCATCACAAAGCGAGGAATATCTTTATTTTGTCCTGTAACTTTACATACTGGTATTTTGTGCAAAAAAAGACTGACTGTAATAAACTGAGCAAGGGTGGCCTGATTTAGAATGGTTGAATAAGAAAAGGAAAGCATGAATGAGATATAAAAAGAAAAGAAGGATGAATAAAGATGAACTGAGTCTGTGGCTTAGGCTGTAAAAATATCTTGTATAAATTAGAAACCATTTTCCTACCAAAAGGGAGCTCAATGAAATGATGGAGATCTGAGTTTTCAGACGCAAATACAGGTATGATTATGGGAAGCAAAATAGGAGAGCTGAGGCAGGAAAAGTTAATTTTCTGGACTCAGATTGAAATAGAACATGTTCGAAAGCACTTGGGAGCCCTCATCTTCCCCGCGATTGCTTTGTGTCTGAAGATGCTAATTGGGTGCAGCAATCAATGTCTTTTGTTTTCAGCTGTCAGCACTTTTCTGAAAGGCTTTGCCCAGCACTGGAGAGACGAACTCTTAACGAAGCTTCGCTTTTCGGTAGCTATTATTATTACAGTTTCCTCTTGGAAGGGGAGAATTAATTGCAATTTTGAAAAAAAAAAATGTCACTCCAGTGAAGTTTCCTAATGTGAGGCCAAACATAGATATCTTTCTAAAAAAAAATTGACGAGGGGATGCCCCACTGGCATACATTAAAAAGAAAAATCTGTATCAAAGTGGGCCGGGTGATGAGATTTTTTTTTCAGTCACTATCTAGACACTGTGTTTATTTTATCATAAAGCCAGATTTTCACATTCTTTTTGTCTCACCCCAGGCGTTGAGAGCTGCTTTCGTGGTTGCTTCCTTAACGATTTGTGTAATTGGTTTCACTCACTGAGGCCCAATCGGTAGGTTCATTGTGAGTGCCTTATGAAATATGAATCTATTTAAAAATTAATCGTAAATCAATATTAATTCAATAAAATATTTTAATCTGAGGCATGAATATTTTATACCTTCACACAGACATGCAGATTTCAAAAGCCGTTTTCCTGTTTCTGACAGGCTGTCCAGTTTTGCCCAGATGACATCGAAATATTCCTGCTCGCACTGTGCTGGCTCAGGAGTTGGGCTCAGGGTTCTCCCAGCTAGAGCCGCCCAGGTCAATGGTTATGTTTATTCAAACTGCTGAAGGAATGCAAATGAGATGCCTGCTGCAGAGGCACGCAGGAAAATTTCCCTTGTTTAATGGAGTTTATAGTTCCTCTGGTCTCTGCCTGGAATACACTTAACGGGAGTCTGGAGCAGTCTTATAGGTTAATCCTTGTTCACAGCAGGTTTGACTCATATCAGACCTGGCATGCCGAGGAACCTGAAGACTGTCCCTGACAAGGGGCTGTAAAGAGATGGACCGCCACCGATTGAGGTGAAATGAGCTAGTTGCACCCAGCTGATAAAACCAGAGATTTACTGGAGTAGACAGGCCGGAGCTTAAACAGGCTTCCCTCTCTATTGAAACCCTGCCTGTCACTAGAATCAGTCATCTCCCCTGTCATGCGTCATCAGCTGAAACAATGGAGTGGTGTCTGAGTTTTGCTGAAAAGAGGGCGATGGCAGATAACAGATAGGAATGTGTTGTTCTGATCAGTGGGGTTGGTCCTCTTGTGCTTCCTGCCTGAATTCCTAGAGGGTGGTTGCTACTCCAGGTGCAGAATAAAGCCATAAAGACTTTAGAGCTAAGGTAATGATAATGAATTAGGAGGGGGAAATGGTTTCCGTACTGATTCAATACAAGAAGTGGTAGGTAATGGCTAAAACAATAATTTTCTTCCTGTTGGGGTTTCCACCTTCATTTGTCTTTAATATGTCTGTGCTACCTGATGCCTAAGCTATGTTGGTGGATAGAAATAAACTCCCAAAGAAGAAAATGTAAGTTGAACGCATTAAAAATTCGTTGGCTATGGTTTCTTCTTAAGGGAGCAACGGTAAATGAGGCTATTGAATTACTGAATGTTTTCTGTGCATGGCCCAAGCCCTGGAGAACAAGTCTATATAGGTTAGAATAGCCCCAAACTAGGAAGCTGATATTATGAACACAGTGGAGAATTAAAATAAGATGCCTAACAGAAAAGAACTGAGTGCTTCGCATCTCTGTGGGTCCCCAGAGCCCTGCATAGAGACTTGTGTGTAGTAGGCCCTCAATAGACATTTTGCTTAAGGAACAAATATGTATATATTCATTTTTGACAGTTATTTAATTTGCCTTTACAGTGTTCTCTGGATACAAAACTGAGCCCTAGAATGATATATATGCTTAACTTTTCAGTAATTTATTATTGTATTTTCCTTTTAGAAGAGAAGGTTGCAGCTTTGTTAAAATGTATTGCTGCTATATATTGAAGCTAAGGGAATGTCACCACATCAATCAGTTCCCACGACAGGGCTCTCTCTTCTGTGTGTGGGAGGGCACTGGCCATAAATGTTCCTTCTGAGGTGTCCCCTGGCCCCGCCATTACTCTCCTCTTCCATTTCCCCCTGATTTGATCGTTGGTTTATTTCTGAGTGAACCACGTGGGTTCTTGGTCTCCTTTCACAAACTTGTCGAGTGGGAGGTGTGGATCAGTGCACACAGAAGGGCCTGGGTCTGCTGCTAAATCAAGACATGGCCTTGAGAGATTGGCCAGCTGTCCAGTTTTGCTCAAGACTGTCCCAGTTTTAGCACTGAAGGTCCCACATCCTGGGAAACAGTCAGTCACCCTAGCCTTGGCACTTGAGATATCAAGTCTTTGACCTTTACGTTGTTGTGGGTTTCAGGTGAATGCTGAGCTTCTGGAAGTTCCATGGGTTTGAAGATGGAGAAGAACTGTGATATAGCTTATGATTTATCTAATAGCAATAATATGTAAAATAATAGTCATATAATTTAGAAATCACCCACCTGGTGATCTTCTTAAGCTCCATTCAGACTCACTAACCACATTTAGAATCAGTTTACAAGAAGGATCTAGCACAGGAACCACAGCTTGTTAGCAGAGTAGGGTCAGCAGTACTCTTCCATGGAGGACTGGACAGCTCCACTGGTAGAGCCAGGTTTCAAACCCAACCTCCTTGCTTCTGACGACTCTGGTGAGAGGCACTCTGTGCCTCATTCTGTGAGGGGTTAACAGAGATTAAAGATACTCATTGTAGTGTGCTCACTTTTAATGGACTTACTTATTGATATTTTCCCACTGGATCATGACTTCCTTAGGGGCAAGGATCTGGCCTTATTCAGTCTTACATTCTCCCCCAGATATTGTGGCTTTGTGAGTGGGGCAGTCTTTTGGCTTGTGGGGGGGCTGCCTACTCGCCTGGCAGTGGCGCTGGTATATAAAGGCCTCATATCTGCAGTGCTTTCCTCTTCACTTTCCCTTCTCCTCCGTCTTCTCCTATCTGCCACCACTGGAGTTGACTCTGGCTCTCTGCCATGGGAAGTGGGTGAAGGAGACCACAGCCACGTATATGGGGATGAAAACTCAGGTCTTCCTGATTCTTGTCGTGTGTGTAGGTGTTTATGTGTGTGTATATGTATGTACATGTGTGTACATGGATGAGAAGGGGGACACATGGTGGCCCCGTTCATATTCATGTATCTTTTCATACAGATTTTAATATCCAGGCATTTGTCTATTTTTTCCAAACCACCCAGATTTACTGGGAGGAAAAAAATATATCATTGTTCTGTTGCCTAAAAGCAGCTGTTCCAGCTGTCTGGAGAGAGGGCGTATGTCAATATCCCAAAGGTATGACACTTTAAAGGATGACACTTTATTTAATAGTTAATGTTTTGATTTCCAAGAATTTAATTTCTTTGTTGTTGAAAGCAATATGGCATATTAGAGAAAACCACAATGGGTACAAATGCTAGCTTTGTTGTGATTTTAAGTGGGTAAATTAAAATTTCTGAGCTTTATTTTCCTCAGCTAGGAAGTAGGGTAGTGTCTACTTTGCAGGGTTTTTGTGAGGTTTAGTTAGTAGTGCTGTTTGAAGTAACAATTTATGGCACATCATGATGGCTCTATAAATGGTAGCTATTAAAAGTAAGAGAGAATTTAGTTCAGCCTAAGAAAGTACTTTCAAATATTAGCACTTGAAATGGGCTGCCATGGGAGTTGGTGAGCTCCACATCATTGGAGGCACTGAAAACAAGCCTAGATCATTACCTTTCTGGGATGTAATCAAGGACATTTCTATACAATGTAGATTTCTATTATTTAATAAACCAGGGGCCGGCCCTGTGGCTTAGCGGTTAAGTGCACTCGCTCTGCTACTGGCGGCCCGGGTTGGGATCCCGGGCGCGCACCGACGCACCGCTTCTCCGGCCATACTGAGGCCGTGTCCCAGGTACAGCAACTAGAAGGATGTGCAACTATGACATACAACTATCTACTGGGGCTTTGGGGAAAAAAAGGAGGAGGATTGGCAATAGATATTAGCTCAGAGCCGGTCTTCTTCAGCAAAAAGTGGAAGATTGGCATGGATGTTAGCTCAGGGTTGATCTTCCTCACCAAAAAAAATAAATAAATAAAATAAACCATATTAAGAGTTTGGTAATTCCCATTTATTTTAATAAGAACACTGGAATTAAAAGAAACTTTTTCTGATAGTTTTCAAGGTACAGGTATGAAGTTGATAGACTCAGCAGACAAGTCCAGACAAAAATCTATTTCCTAGAGCAGGGAGACCAGGCGAGTAGTGCTCCTTCTAGAATGACATGTTGTATCCCACTTGTCCAGGCTATGTTAGAAGGAACTGGAGAACAGAAGACTAGGGAACCTGGGATGTCTTACTTCTACTTTGTCCTCATGGCCCCCTGACTTCTTCAGTTCTATCTCTAGGATTCCCTCTGCTGTCAGAGGGCTAGTGAAGGATTTTCAGAGAGGAAGCCTCCAAGGAGTATGTGGTCATGTAGCCATGTAGCCCAGGAAGCACCTGATGAAGTGAGTGGTTATTCTGGGGATGTTGAGAGAGAAAGCTTGAGAGTGAGTGAATAATAACTTCCAACGCCTATGTGCATTGCAAGTTCCTGTGTGTTAGCTTTGCTATGATAATACTCGAGGGGACTTCCAATAATAGTCTTCTTATACAGGATTCAAGATGACTCCACCTTTGATGACTTTTGAGTGTTTGTATATGATGTGAAAAAAAAGTGATAGTCTTACTGAAGTTTGAAGAGCAATGTTTTGTTAATTTTAGTACTCTGTGTTCCCTGAACTGTGAGCTGTGGGGCTATTGGCTTAACATCAGCCTCAGTTTTCTTTGTGTTTTTAATACTAGAAAATGTAACTTCCTTTTATATAATGATACTTTAAAGATTATTAAAGAACATAAGACCTCAAGTTATCTACAGAAGAGATTAATTTTTTTATTGAGGTATAATTGACATACAATATTATATTAGTTTCAGGTGTGCAACATAATGATTCAATATTTGTATATTTGTATATATTGAGATTAAATTTTTTAACATAAAAGTTTGAAGTTAAGTTAAAGAAAAAGCATTTTCTTTAAAACAACTGGAATCTTAAATACTCAGAAAAGTTTTTTGGGAAAAAAAGATTTTTTGCTACTTGGCTGAATCTGAGGTATTTGAAAATTGCTCAGGACCATTTGGGCAACATCTAATCACTTTCTACTGGAAATAATATCTTAGTTTCTCTGATATAAGAGGCTATAGAGCATTAAGTCTGGGCTTCTAGTTTACCTTCAAATTCTCCTTGCCATTAATCTTGACTTCCATTTTAGGATTTCAATTTTTATTAAAATATGAACTAGAACTACTTTTATTTCACATTTTTAACTGAGAAAATGTACAGAAATGGAATTCCAAATAAATACTGCATGTTGGGGGGTAGGAGATAAATAACATCAGTGATTTACAGTTACTTTGAATCAAAGATTCAAGATGTTTAAAATATAATTTACTCTAAAAAGTTTATAGATTGAACATTTTGGATTTTTCTGGATGTATCAGTTAGGGTCAGTTAGGGAAAAATAATCCTCTCTTTGTGTTTTAACAGAGAGAATTTAATATTGAAAATCGCTTCCACAGGTGGTGGAAAGGCTCAAAAGTCACGAAGGGGATTGTGCAGCATCCCAGATAGTAATAAGAACAGGAAGCCACTTCTGTCCCTAGTGCTGGGATAACAAGTGCTGTCAGAATCCAGAAGCTAGGCTGTCTGGCAGAAGATGGGATCACAGAAGAAAAACAGACTTTCTAATAGAATCTAGCTTCTCTGGAGCCACAGAGAAGACTTAGTCTCTGAAACCATCTAAAAGAGTCTGAGAAATATGGCTTACTGGGATTCAGAGCAGAGCTGGAGAAAGGTAGTGAATTTATCTGAGAACATACAGGCAAACGACTGGGACAATGGGAGTCAGTGCAGATGTTGTTTGACGCATGAAGATATATGACCTCTTAGGGAGCAGAGATGAGACAGCTGGCCTATCATCATCTTGCATTTGGATAGCATTTCCAGAATGCTGGCTGATTTGCAATGATTATTCCTTCCTCACTCCTTATTTTGTAAAGGTGCAATGTATCGCACCCATAATCAGCATAAAATAGTTTAAGCTCTACAGGTGGCGATAGCCAAGGTATGATGCTTAAAATTATGAGACATCAAGAATTGTGCTCAGTCTAGATAATGCTCTCTTCAAACCAATAATATGCGAACTGAAGAATCCACTGACTAGCAAGCTTATTCATTCCTCCAAGACACAGGCCAGATAGACTCAAGAGAGGTATGGCTCAGTGAAAATGGACAAACTCCATTTGTAGTTAAAAAGGGAATGGGCGGGGCTGGCCCCGTGGCTTAGCAGTTAAGCGTGGGCACTCCACTACTGGCGGCCCGGGGTTGGGATCCCGGGTGTGCACCGATACACCGCTTGTCTGGTCATGCTGAGGCGGCATCCCACATACAGCAACTAGAAGGATGTGAAACTATGACATACAACTATCTACTGGGGCTTTGGGGAGAAAAAGGGGGGGAAAAAAGGAGGATTGGCAATAGATGTTAGCTCAGGGCTGGTCTTCCTCAGCAAAAAGAGGAGGATTGGCATGGATCTTAGCTCAGGGCTGATCTTTCTCTCTCTCTCTCTCTCTCTCTCTCTCTCTCACACACACACACACACACACACACACACACACACACAAATTTAACCATATCTTGAAAATAAAAGGGAATGGGCATTCTGAAGAGAGTCAGGAGGAGAAGAAGTCTCATGTTTCAGTGCCTGTGTGGGTCTGAACAACAGCTGGTAGGAACAGGATGTGCCAAAGCTGTAGAGATACAGTTATTAAAGACTGGACACTTCAAGTGTAAACTTTGAGCAGTTGTTGACAGAGGGGCTAAGTCTTACTTTCTTTCTTTTTTTTGTGAGGTGGACTAGCCCTGAGCTAACATATGACGCCAATCCTCCGCTTTTTTCTTGAGGAAGATTGGCCCTGGGCTAACATCCATGCCCATCCTCCTCTACTTTATATGGGACACCGCCACAGCATGGCTTAGCAAGCCATGCGTCGGTGCACGCCCGGGATCCCAAGTGGCTAACCCCGACCGCCGCAGCGGAGAGCGCACGCTCAACAACTGCGCCACCCGGCTGGCCCCTGAGAAGTCTTTATGGTTGGAATAAAAGCTCTGGTGAAAGAAAACAGCAATTCCAATTTTTGATGGTATGGGATGAAGAAGAGGATCTGTGGATGGTTTAGAAAAATGATGAAAGAAAAAGGATCCAGATAGAATCAGAACATTGACATTTTTCTTGAAGAGTCATCAGTTCTCTAGTAGGAAAGGATAGGGAGTCAATGCCTGAACAATGCAGCACATTTTGTTTATATTTTTAAATATAACTATTTATATATTTATAAATATATAAATAGTTCATGCATGCATTCAACAACTATTAAATGTCTACTATGTGCCAGGATAAAATAATAAACTGGATTAGACATTATCCATGTCCATGTCCTCTGGGATCTTACAGTCTAGAGGAAGATACTAACTAGTGACCAGAAAACTCTGGAAAAATTTAAGAAGTGTTTTTATAGAGGAAGTGAGAGTCCTGGGGAAGTACCTTGGAAGAGCACCTAATCTAGGTGAGATGGAAGGGAGGGGAGGAGGAGATTAGGGGAAAAAAGGCCAACTAAGTTGAGCCCTCGAGGAGGAGTAGGAGTTGTTCAAGAGAAGGGTAATTGAAGAAAGTATTCCAGGCAAGAGAATAGCATATATAAATTCCTGTCGACAAGGAGAGCATGGTGTTTTTAAGGATCTGAAATAAATTGAAAATGGCTGATGGGTAGATGGTTATGTACTAAGTGGCAAGATAAGAGACCAGAGAGGTAAGCAGGCTCCAGGTCCTTGTAAGTCATACTGAGGAATTTAGATTTAAGTCATTCACCCATTCAAGAAATAGCTTTTAGCTACTCTTATGGGACCTATATGCTAGGTGCTTGGCATAAAATGTAAAGATGTCTTCTACACTCACAGATCCTCATAGTCTATCCAGGGAGATAATGGAAAAAGCAGTTTCAATAAAGCATGAAAAGTTCTATAATAGGGCAGCTATGCTAACATGTGGTTGCTATGCAAATACTCAGTAAAGGTAGTTAATCTGAATTTGTCAGTGGAGATGGTGGTGATGGTGGTGGTGAGGGAGATAAGGAAGATGTTCCAGAAGAAATGATGTTTAACTTAAAATCTAAAGAATTGTTAGGAGTCGAGAGAAGATGGAGCAACCAGTGTTCTAAGCATAGGAAGGAGCATGTACAAAGAGCTCAAAGCAGGGAATAATGTGCCTCATCTGAAGATATGGAAGAATTTCTGCATGGCTAAAGAATAAAAGGTTTGAAACTATGTTAAGGAATTTGGATACATCATAAGGGCATAGGGAAGAAACATTTAGAGCATTCATTAAATTTACTGGATATAAGAATGAAGGAATCAATAGGTTTTCTATATATTAACAATAATCATTTAAAATGTCAATGAGACAAAAAGGTGTCAACAATAATACTAATAGTAATGGCAAATACACATGAAGTACTTTGGCACCTCTCTGAAGATTCCTCTCTGAAGCACTCTGCAGAACTTAAGTCTAGTGCTTTTCTCTGCACTATACTGTTTCTAGAAACTTTACTGTGCAAGTCATATCTCTATTGAAATGTTTCCTCTCCCACTTGGCTCTCAGTCCACTTTCCCTCCACCTACAGTAGGGAGACAGGCATTTAGCTCTGCGCCTGCCCGCAGGCAGCCGGGTGATGTGCGGCACAGTGGCAGCATCTCTGAGTGGAATTCCTCGGGCTAGGGCCTTCCAACCTCAGCTCCTTGGGAAGGACAGTGGCTGCTCGAGTCTGAGTCCCGCCCTGATGCCCCTGTCCTTCATCTTGCCGCCTTTGTTTCCAAAGTATGCTTCTTCACTGCCCTCATTTTTGCTTTTGAATGTTCTCCCCACTCAAAAACTCATTTGCTTCCCGATGCTTCTGTATTCATTTCCATTCTGCCCATACTGTATTGGATAACACGTTGACATTTTAAAATGCAATTTTATGATTCTATGGACACGCACATCAGTTTCCCAGCATCCTGGCCACAAAGAACACATTTCCATCAGTAAAGGCAAGGTGCGTGGACAGCCCAGATGTTAGCTAGTCGAAGAAACTCTCTAAACCTTAGTTAAATGACCTAACACCCTAACATGCTACTTTGAAATTACCATAATGCCTTTGGGAAAGACATTTATTTGGTTATGTGTAATTTTCTAAGGCAATAGCTTCAAGAAAAAATCCCGGGGAGGATTTATTTGCTCAATACTTTCTGGGGTGATATTTTTATTTTGTATTAAACATACGTACTATATAAATTCAGTGCTTCCACATTTTATCATAGTTTAGGTATATTTAAAATATCACATGCTATCAGCATAAGCGTGAAACTTGTTTACTGAATTTCTTCCTGAGCTGAGCCCAGACACTCCTTAACTGAGAACAAATTGCACATACGAAATGAAGATAAAATGCCACCATCCAGAGCAAGGCAAGTAAATATTGTCAAGAGCACTGCTAGAAAGAGGAAAGAGCACTGGGCTCGGAGCAAGAAAAACTGGGTTTGCAACCCAACTTTTCTAATTAGTAGCAGTGGGACCTCGGATAAACCTGAGCCTTGCTTTTCTCACCCAAAACAAGGGCAATGGATCCAGCCTAACTTCCTTTCGTTTGTTCACTTATGAATTTATTACTCATTAAACAAACCTTCACTGAGTGCCTACTGTAGGGAGCTGTTTTGGTAGGTAAACCAGCACTCGCAGTCCCTGCCCTCCTAGGTTGTTAGAAAAGTCAGTGAGACAGTCACAGCAGGTGCTACCATTTATCAAGTGCCTACTGTGTGCCATGGGCTTTACATTGTTGTCTCTGTGATGCTGTGTGCCAGGTACTTGCATACATATCCATCAGTTCTCACATGAACCCCCTGAGGGATCTCACCCCTGTGTAGACATGAGGGAACTAGAGCTCAATTAAGAACCTTGACCAAGGTGAGATAACTCACAAGGGGCCTGACTGGGATTTGAACCAAGGTAAGTCTCATTCAAAAGACCCTCATTTTCCAGTAAAGCCTGTCATTATGAGAGTTCTTTACAAACAAAGCACCAGAGAAAGAGAAATATTATTTACTGTTATTGTTATCCATATCCATGTGTGATGCAGTAAAAACAGACCAAAACCAAAACCCAAACCAGAAACAGGTTAGTCATGTTACTACGGGAATTCTCACTATAATGCTTTGGATTCCTGGTTTTATAATTTGAAATTTACATTCTTTTTTTTTTTTTTTGTGAAGAAGATCAGCCCTGAGCTAACATCTGCCAATCCTCCTCATTTTTGCTGAGGAAGACTGGCCCTGGGCTAACATCCATACCCATCTTCCTCCACTTTATATGGCACGCCACCACAGCATGGCTTGACAAGCGGTGCGTCGGTGTGCGCCCGGGATCCGAACCGGCGAATCCCGGGCCTCTGCAGCGGAGTGCCTCTGCAGCGGAGAGCGTGCACTTAACCGCTTGCGCCACCGGGCCAGCCCCTGAAATTTCTGTTCTTTTTCCCCTGTGGGCACACATTGCTGCTGTTCTTTTTTTGTCTGCAGATCGTGGATGGGCCCTTGGTAAGCACATTATTAAAAAACAATTGAAATGGTCTCGTTGGAGAATCACTGTGTCAAGGAGGTTGTGTATCTCCTTGATGATGAAAATGCCAATTTGTCATAAAAAGGCAAAAACTCTCGTTTCAAAAGGTTGAATATAATGTTACTTAACTAGTTTCAAATGGCTACTTTTAGGTCACTGCAAAAGTCCAAATATAAGAATAGGCTCTGGGATCTGTAACATTTTCATTTGATTCAGGAATGGATAAATTTAAATTCATTTTAACCTCTTGCCTTTTGATATTTGGCTTTTCTGACAGGAAGCGTCTGTCTACTGTGAGGTTTGTCTCAGGATGATAGCCTGCCTTAACCAGGAGTCTGTTTTCATATATCCTTAAAAGCTAAACAAGGTCTCAAGTTTTTTTTTTTTTTTTTGGCTAAGGAAGACTCACCCTGAGCTAACATCTGTTGCCAATCTTCCTCTTTTTGCTTGAGGAAGATTCACCCTGAGCTAACATCTGGGCCAATCTTCCTCTATTTTGTATGTAAGTTGCCACCATAGCATGGCCACTGACGAGTGGTGTAGGACCACTCCTGGGAACTGAACCTGGGCAGCTGAAGTGGGGCACGCTGAACTTAACCACTAGCCCATGGGGCTGGCCCTAGGTCCCAAGTTTTTTGACACAAAGTACATATACTATCTCAATAGCTTTAATTGAAGTATAACATACATAGAAAATTGCAAAAATTATGTGTATTTTTACAAAACAGAACATGACGAGTACCCCAAAAGCCTCATTCATGCCGTCTTTCAAGTATCCATGCCCAAAGGTAACCATTATTCTGATTTCTATTACAAAAGATTAGTCTAGTTTGCTTTTGAACTTTATTTGAATGGCAATAGAATCCTATATGTACCTTTTTGTGTCTGACTTCACTCACTCAATGTTATGTTTGTGAGATTCACCCATGTTGTTCTGTGTAGTAGAAGCTTGTTCTTTACTGCTGTATAATAGTCCATTGTATGAATATACCACAATTTATTTCTTAATAATTCCACTTTATGTAGGCATTTCAGTAGCTTCTAGTTTGTGGCTGTTAAAATTACTGCTGCTTTGAATATTTGTGTATATGTTGTTTGGTGCATATATGTATGCACTTCTCATGGGTGTAGAACTAGGGATGAAATTGCTGAATATTAATATTTTATGCTTTAGTAGATACTGCTAGTTTTCCAAAGTAGTTGTACTATTTTAAAAATCTCACCAGCAATATACAAGAATTCTTGTTGTTCTACATCCTTAACAGACATTTTAATATTAGCCATTCTGAAGGGGTATAGTGGTATATCTTTTGGACTTTAATTTACATTTCTCTAAAAACTAATGAGGTTTAACACTTTTTCACATTTTTGTTGGCTATTTCTATATCCTTTTTTGTGATGTGTTTTGTTGTATGTAGAAAAATGTCTCCTCAAAGATGTCTATGTTCTAATTCCTGGAACCTGTGAATATTTTAGGTTACATGGCAAAGGGGAATTAAAGCTACAGATAAAATTAAAGTTTCTGATTAGCTGACCTTAAAACAGGGAGATTATCCTGGATTACCTAGGAGAGTTCAGTGTAATCACAAGAGTCCTTATGAGTGGAAGAGGGAAATGGAAGAGAGAACCAAAGATGACAAGAAGGACTCAGCTCAGTGTTACTGGCTTTGAAGATGGAGGAATGGGGCCATGAACCAAGGAATGTGGGCAGTCTTTAGAAGCTGGAAAAGGCAAGGAAATGGATTCTGTCCTTGAACCTCCAGAAGGAATGCAGCCCTGCTAACACCTTGATTTTAGTGCAATGAGACCCATTTCCAATTTCTAAACTACAGAACTGTAAGATAATAAGTTTATATTGTTTTTATTCAAAAAGTTTGTAGTAATTTGTTACAATAGCAGGAGGGAATTAATACATGTGTCTTCAAGTCTTTTGCCCATATTTCTTTTGGGTCTGTCTTTTTGATTTGTAGAGGTTATTAGTATGTTATGGATATGAGTGCTTTTTTGGGTTTGTTAGTATTTTATATCTATGTTCTTAAGAGAGATTCACATAATTTTCCTGTCTTGTGATGTCCTTGTGGAGTTTTGGCAACAAGGTTTTGCTGGTGACATTAAAATGACTTTGAAATGTGGTCCCTCTTTTTCCATTCTCTCACAGAATAGGTATAAGATTATTGTTCCATATTTCTTAAGCAGCAGAATTTACCTGTGAAGCTATATGGGCCTGGGGTTTTCTTTCTGGTAAGATTTTTTTTTTTAATTAAAGGGTTCAATTTGATTAGTAGATATAGGATTATTCAGATTTTCTATTTTTTCTTATTTGCTTTGATATTTTTCAAGGAAAATCTCTTCTAAATTTTCAAATTTAATTGCATAAAGTTGCTCATAATATCATCTTTTTAAAATGTTTGTAGGACCTGTAGTGATGTCCCCTTTTCGTTCTTGAATTGGGTAGTGTTTGCCTTCTCTCTCTCTCTCCTTTTTATCTTGATGAGTCTTGCTATGAATTTATTAATTTTAACTTTTATTAGAGGATAAATTTTTGGCTTTATTTTCTCTATTATACGTATATTTTCTGTTTCATTATTATATGCTCTTATCTTTAATATTTCTTTTCTTCTATTTTCTCTGCATTTACCTTGCTGGCTTTTTTAAAAGAGATACTTAAATCACTTAGTATTTTAGTCTTTCTTCTCTAATATATGTGAATTTTAGTGCTAAATATATACTTCTTCTGCTACAAACCACATGTTTTAATATTTTTGTTTCACTCAGTTAAAAATATTTTCTAATTTCCTGTCTAACTTTTTCTTTCACCCATGGATTATTTAGAAGTACATTGCTTAATTTTCATGTACTTGAGAATTTTCTAGTCATTTTTTTTGTTATTGATTTCTAAATTAATTCCACTGTAGTCAGAGTACATATTCTCTTTCGTTTCCATCCTTCGAAATGTGTTGGGATGTGTTTTATATCCAAGCATATTGTCAATTTTGGTAAATGTTCATTTTGCATTAAAAAGATATACATTCTGTAGCTATTGTGAGCAGTGTTCTACATATGTCAAATAGGTTTAGTTTGTTAATTATGTTATTCAAATCTTCTGTGTCTTTATGATATTTCAATATCACTTGATCAATCAGATATTGAAAGAGGTGTGTTAAAATCTACTATGATCATGAATTTATCTAGTTCTTTTCATTCTGTCAGTTTTTGTTTAGCTTTTTGAGGCTATGTCATTAAGTATGTACAATTATAGAATTATATTATTTTCCTTGGGAGTGACTTTTTTAACATTACAAAATGTCCCTTTTTATCTTTAATAATCCTTCCTACCTTAAATCTACTTTGTCTAGTATTAGTTTCACTATGTTATCTTTCTTTGGTTGACGTATGCCTGGTATATTGGGCACCCCTTGTGGACTATCTCACATTCTCTTGGTCTTACATCTGATTCTAGTGTTAATTATGATTCCAGAAATAATTATACAGAAATGAAATTCAAAAATTCTTTGTAATATAAAGATTCGAATCGACATGTCAAGAAGTCTCATATACCAGGAAAACATTGTTAGAGTAATCATTACCAGTATATATCCTAGTGAAGTTACTGAGCCTGAAGATTAAAAATATAAACGGGCATCAAGACAAAACTCAAGTCATATACAAAGGGGGAAATATCAGGTTTACATTAAATTCCTCCCCATACACTTCATGCTAGAAAACAGTATTTGTTACATTCTGGGGGAATGTATACTCCAATAATTTTCACATAAGCAAGTTGTCCTTGAAGCGTAACAAACAAACATGTTTGTGTTCGAGAACTTTAGGAATACAGAACTTACAAAGCAAATAATCCAAATTTAACTGGATGGCATAATCCAGCTGACCTAGAGGTAAATCAAAATAAAAAATTTTGAAATGAAAATATAATTAAAAAAACGAGTGATGAGCATTTAATCCATCTAAGTATAGAACAAAAATTTGAAATCTGCCTCACTTAATGGAATGTAAGTGTTATAAACCTTAACAATGTAGAAATGAAATAAAATAATCAGAATGAGGAGGAAGTCTAAGTGTGTCCATTTCATGCTCTGTTATAGCAGAGAATCAATAGATTCCCCCTAAAATTCAAACATTTAGTTTAAAACATGTAATAACTCCAATCTACCAGCATTTTTCATAATGCTTTAATTAACTTCAGTGAGATTTTTAACTTCTTATTCAATTAATTCAAATATAATCAAAATTACCACTGTTTATATGAGGATAGAGATGCCTGAAACAGTGGTCTTTAGTTGTTAGCCATGGCTATTTGGGGATGGTAGGTTTTTGATGATTTTCTTTTTTACTTTTTCATTGTTCTTTTCCTTATTATTTGACTTTTCTTTTTCTTATAATGAACATGTATCATTTTTACAAAATATATATAGTCGTTTTTCTAAAAATATTAAAAGACGGCAATAGAACCATCTTTAGTTAGATGAATTTTCCTCACATTTTTCTCAATTACTTTTAGGAAGAAACTTTATATTTTGTCTTAAAAGACGCTACTGATGGAATTATTCTTTGTCATAGTGAGCCTAATGTGATCAATTTTTATTTGGGTATCACTAATGAAGGGTGAATCCTTCTCTGCAACTCCTAGCATTCTATCTCATTCAGGGTAATCTTTCATATCCCAGCCTTCCCTGTTTTAAGTCAGGTCTGTCATCTCTTCTTCTTAGATCTATGAACAGACAGTGTCACCCAAAAGGACCTCTGAGGAGCAGGATGGTGGTGGGGTGCTACTGGTTTGAAAGCTCGTCAGATTGACAGCCATTCTGCTGTGTTCTACAATACAGAGTCAGAGAATTAAAATGCAGAGTGCCCTACTTTATGATTAAAGATAGGGAGGACAGGAAAAAACTGGCTTACAGTTATTGAGTGCCTGATGTATGCCAGGCATGGTCACCTCAACCCTATGAGTCAGATGGTACCAATCTCATCATACACATGAAAAAACAGAAACTTGGGGTGGATAGAGGAATCCCCTGTGGCCATGAGGCTCTCAGGGAAAACCCACCATCCACTGTGCCCTCCTCCCTGTTTCTACTGCTGCTGTGCAAATGTTCCCATTTGCTCTGTTTTAACATTTACAATTTTGTTTACTGCACTTAAAAAAAATCTTAAAGTTTTACCTTTGATAGAGATAGTAAATTTTTGCTCCAAATTGTTTTTATTTTAAGGATTTTTACAAAGATAACAGAGGCAGATGATTCTAGCCAGAATCAAAATTTAATGGTAAAACAAGAGCAAACTCACAAAGAGTTAATTATTCTAGCTCTAATTAAGTGTAGTCTTCTCAAAAGAAAAAAAAAAAAAAAGCCTACTTTATCCTGGCAAGAAGCCTGTAAAAAAGGGACGATCTGTCACAGGCTCACGGAACACAGTAATTAAGGTCTGAAACGCTTCCCAATCAAAGAACAGGAAGAGTTCACTCAGAGTTAACTGTTTAAACAGCATCCCTTGTGAAATGGCATTGCCACTGTATGTTTTTAGATAGAATTGATTTAATTTCTTACTGTTTGCTTCTAAGTAGGAGTTACAGCCTCCATTAGGAATTGCTAACGGTGCCCATTCTGGACTCTCCTAGCCCGGTACAGAAGAGGGAAGGGCTAATGTACTGTGCGTGTTATGTATGCTGTAGCCAGAGCCCGGTCACAGGGCTAATGTTTGCAGCCGGCAGGAGTAATGAACAATTAATGAACCCACAGCGTGTTTACATGTCTCATTTTGAGACTAATCATTTATATGCTCTGAGTAAGATGTTATGCTCTCACAAAAGCATTCAAAGTCACAAGTAAACGAAAATATGTACTTTTGTCCCAAAAGTATGCTTAAATTTCACGTTTCATTTCATAGCGGAGCCCCAGTCAGTCAACACATTCATGTGGTGACACCTGTAACTCACACGTGGTGGTTTAATTTAGTAACAGTTGATTTCCTTTCATAATAAAACTATTACCCTAACTCAGCTTCATGGATTGGTCCATTCTTCTTCCTTGCTGTCACTGTTACCCAGCATTTAGGCTGCATCCTGGACATCTACTTCACTTGTAAGGTAGAGCAATGAACAAAGATGTTGAAATTGTCACTTTCCTCTTACCAAGGATGTGAGGATTGACATTTTTCTCAGCTCACTGGGAATTTGTTTTTATATGCACATCACACAATCCTTTGTTGCTTATATTAAGGGGCAGATTTGGTAAATCAATATACACCTAATGTGGCTTGTGAGCAGAAATCTATTATTGATATTTTAAAAACGGTATTTTTAAAAGCGATTAACTATTTCAGCTACCTAATAAAAATAATAACTAATATTTGTTGAGATTTTATTTTTTGCAAGGTACTAAGACCTTTAGTGCATTGTTCTTTTTAATATTTTCAACAACGCTATGAAGAAAGGATTATAATTATCCCTGTTTTACATGTAAGGAATCTAAGATTAGGTTAAATAACTTGCCCAAGGTCATGTAGAGCAGGGTTTAACACCCCAACAGGTTAACCATGAAGGCCTGGTTACTGTACACATGTCCTCTTTAGAAATATGAATGGCAGATGCTCTTAGTCTGTGCACCAGAAGACTGTTTAATGACTAGAAAGAAGTGGGGAACCTTTTAAGGGTCTAACATTATGTCCTCATAGTGGCAGATTAACTAGAAGTATATGTCTCCTGTCTACACTAGCAAAATTCTAGATCATTTAAATCAGTGAAATGAGAGAAGGATGCTTTGGATGTTCACACTCTTTATCATTTCTGACAACTGGAATGTTATGTAGAAGCATAACAATCAGAAAAGTTACCCATTCATGAAACTAGAGGGATGTCCTCTTCCTCCATTTCCTTCCCTCCTTGTTCTGTTACTCTTTTAAAATTTATTTAAAATCCCCTCACCTAACTGTGGGTTTGTCAAATTACTAACTCGTGCAATCTATTTTCCATTCAAACAGGTTTCTCACGTTGGAGAAATTGCGATCTTCAATGGACCAAGACCATGAACCATTTTATACTTCTCAGTATGATTCAAACTCTTTGGAGAAACTCTGGCCTCTGGCACAATATTTTCACAGTCATAGGAGTTTAGTTTCCTATGATCTCAGTGGTATTTAACAGTAAATCCTGAACGACATGTTTAGCAAAAGCAGTGGAAAAAATGGATGTCAAGTCCATTAATCACAGAGGAAAAAAATTCTCTGGGTTGGAATGTCAACCAGGCATTAGCTGTGCTTTGCACTATAAAATCTATTCAGATGACCTCCTGATTGGGTCAGCTTGTCTTTCTTCCCTGAGATATTTTAAAAACAGAAACTGGCAGTTAGAGCTATAATCCTTTTGATTCTTTAGGCTGTGCATGGTAGATATTTGGTCATAGGGAGGACTGTAAGCAACTCGGGTAGCATTTCATTCATAGCTGTCAGCTTGACCAAATCACATACAAAATTGATATAAAACTGCATGTTCTGCAAAGTAAATATGTCCATTAGATGAGAAGTGTTTCAGAGTAATTTAAAATAGTCTGAAAATATGCATTTGTAACTGAAGGATTTATTTAAGATTGATTTGGGGAAAAGTAAAAGTAAGCAAAATGGTGTTTACTTCTTATATTCTAGATAAAAGGAAGCACTAAGAAAAAATTCTGAATTGTACCTATCAAAATTGATGTGGTAGAGAATGTGATGTTGGCATTTGCGACTATATTAGAAATGGAGTCATATTAACTGCTAACCATTTGAAAGTTGCAAATGCCCATTTATGAATTCCTAGTGTAAATGCACAGCCACACAATCAAGTACATTTACAACCTGTGAATCACTAAAGACTTGGGAGGCAGCATCTTGTCCCTGGCAGATGCTATCCACATTCCTCAGCTCTCCCGGTCATTCAGAAACAGAGGCTGCTTCTGGAGAGATGGAGAATAAAGACTCCAAAAGGCTTAAATTAGAGGGGCTTTGAAATAAAATGCATTTTAAAAATGTGCTTTAGTGCTGCTGTAAAATGATGCTATTGTTGTATTTGTCATACTTCTTTTAAAAATGAGGCCATTTATACAGTGATAGAGACAGTGAGCTGGGAGAGAGAATTGGGAGATGTTGGAATGTTTGATGATATTCTTTTCTTTCCTGGGCATTGGGAAATTCTGCAGTTGTCATTCGCATTAGCAGAATGTAGAACATTAGCTGAGCAATGCCAGGATGCCCTCACGGGAGGAACCTAGTCTACTTTGCCCATCAGGTTTACCTCTTGAGTGCCACATTGCTAGAGGATTTAATGTGTATGGAGGAGTTAGAGGAAACCATATAGTGGGAAATATGATTCTACAAAACATGATGAGAAATCCTAAGGATAGGAATATCATAATGTCTGGGGGCAGCCTCTGTTGCCCAACAATTCTGGTACCCAGAGGGGTACCCTTTTCACTTCCTGCTTTGTGTATTCCAGTGTGAAAATGAAACTCTCTACCTCCCCATCACTCCCTCTCCTCTCATCCTATTCTACCCTCCTCTACATACACTCTTAGAAAAAACCTTTGGGAGACAGAGAACTTGAAAAAGCCTGCTCGTTCACAGCTAACTTGTTCTGACCTTTGCATCCAATGAATGTAGTTTCACTCTTTATTTTAAGACTCATTTCTTTCAGAAACTTTGTTTTTTTTTAATTCTTAGGTTTTATCCTATGCATGTCCTGGAGCTCTAAGTTTGAAGGTCAATGTAGTATTTATGAGTTTATTCTTGGGGACATATGATTTGCTTGTATTTACTAAAAAAAATTATTTGGCATCTCCAATGAACCAGGAACATTGTGTGGAGTACAGAGTGAACAAAATACAGTTTCTATCCTCTAGAATCGTGCATTGCGGGGTCATAGTTATCACAGTTGTTTCAAAGCAATGTGTATAATCCTTCCTTCCCCTGCCCAAAAATTAGGAGGAAAAAAAAATATGTAGAACGCTTTACCCTCCACTCCAAGGATCATAAGTAGAAGTATTTAAAAAATAAAATTTTTATTAAGAATTGGGAACAGAAAGTCTTTTCTGTAAAAAATAGCTCATGATTGAACAAAGTCTTTATTCTGTTTAGCTTAGGTGATAATTCATATTTGGTGAACATCCAACTTCCTCACCTTTGTGTATTCTCTCTGCCTCCTTAATTTCCAACTGCTCAATTCATAGATACATTCACTTATTTATCAAGTTTTCTTAAATCTTTCTGTTATTCCCCAAATCAAGAACCCTACCATCTAATGGAAGAGAAAGATACAAACAGAAAGTTGTAATACCTAATTAGTTTCTCTCAGAGAAGTATGAAGAAAGTGCTGTAGGAGCAAAGAGGCAAAAACTAACGTGGCTTGGTGAGGAAGTGAGAGAGGTGATGTTGGAGGAGATGATAAGAGTTTTCCAAGTAAATAAGCAAGGAAGACTGCCCTAAGCAGCAGGAACAGCATGCACAAAGACAAATAGGCTCAAACAATCCTGCCTCGTTGAGGAAATGTGGTTATTTGGAGGTTTCTTGAGAATCAGGCTACAATGAAATAAAAGAGGTGGGAAAGTAAGTAGGGATGTAAAGTGAAGAGTCTTGTAAGGGAGATAAATGAATCTGGATGGTCCTTTTGGCAGAAGGGGTTATGGCAGGCTTTTGAGAAGGATCATGGCATCATCAGCATAACATTATGAAGATCACTTTATAAAAAGAAAGACATTAAAATGAAATAAAGAGAAGACATCACCTTTGTGATGTCTGGGAAGTGATGAATGACCAGCTATGTTTCCACGAGGCTAACCTGGAGAAGAGATATGGGGAGCCTGAACAGGACAGTGACAGTGAGGCTGCAGAAGAGGGAACACATTGGAGACGAGGCCAGTGAATATATTAAATAGAAAGTGGTGACACATTTGATATGAGATGAGGGAGAGAGAGAAGACAAGAATGACTCCGGATTTATCAGATTGCCCAATTGGTGGCTGGTGACACAAGGCAGAAAAAACTGTTAAAAGGAGCATGTGTTGAGGGCAAGATAAAGAGTTTGGTTTGGAACGTGTTGAGTTCCAGGAGTCTGTTGGGGACTCTAAACATCTGCCTAAACTAAACTCTAAACAGGCATCCTGTCACTGTATTCCAACACACAGTGCCAGTCAGTTGAGAGCGCTCCTGCTTTCTGCATGCTTCTCTGTTACCCCCTGCTCCATTCCTGGGTAACAAGATAAGGGAGGAGGAGTAGAAGCATGAGGTGAGGGAAGAGAGGAAAGGCTGACCATGGCCTCCTTTTGTTTTTGAACTGCACCAAGTCTCAGCTAAGAGAGGTGAGAAACTACAACTCTAAATTGAGTTTGGAGCATCAAATAGTAGAGAGTATTGGATATTTTAATTACAGATATTGGCTGAGTTTTTCTAATTCAGTAACTTTGAGACCTTTTGTTAGCTAAGGGTAACAAGAGAATAGCTAAAATGGTCATCCAGTGGCAGGGGAAAACTAGTGACACAGGAAATTTGAAAGGACAGTGAGCGACCAAAATAAAGTACACCATAATCACCAGCCCCACGTGAAGAAAAGGCCTTAGACCGAAGCTTGGGTAACAGCAACATTTAAAGAGCTGGCAGAAGAAGAGGCATCTTTGGAGGAGAAATTGCTGAGGAGTAACACCTCCCACTTTGTTATGGACCGAAACCTCATAACAATGGTTTTTTGGTACCAACCATCTTCTTGGAAAAGTAAACTGAAGATAAGAGAGGGAAGTATTACTCCCAGGGTCACACAGCTAGGATGCAGCGGAGCTAGGACCTGAAGCCTGATGTGATTGATCTCAAAGCCACTGTGCTAACTATTCCTTAAATCTTTAAAAAATCACTAATTTAGAATTACAAAGAAAATATGAATAAAGAACTGAGTGATATTAGAACCAATGATATAATATTGAACGTTTCAAAGACCGAGTTAGTAAGAATCTGATGCTGACTCAAAGTATAACAAATAAAATTGGCATATGACTCAAGATACTGTAAATCTTCTGGATCAAACCCTACTCCCAAACTTGCACCCTCTCTCTGATGTTTCCCACAGGTAGGCTGACACTTGATTCAATTCAACCATTGAGGTCAGCTGGACATCTTGCCCAGCATTAAGTGACCTGCTTGTGTCTGCAGTACCCCATGTCTGGCGGAGGCCCAAGGAGACCCCATTGGTTGTTTCTATCCACCCTGAACCTACACTCTTTTGTAGACTTTTTTCATTTGTGACTCATTATTATGAAAAATCCTTACAAGAATAATTTTACATTTGGGTTTCAAATGATGTATTGAATAAGGATCTTTAAGCAATGCATTCATTAAAAAAATGAAAACACGGCCTTTATAAGTTACTTCACTTATTTAAAAACATGTTTATAAGGGAAGCCCTAAGCTGATTCAAGAAGCATAAGGTTCACTTGTCTCTTTAGCTTTCATTAATAATGATATGTAATAAAAATAAGGACATACCCTTAACTGAAAATCAGTGTTAGTGAGGTGAGCTACGACTTGAGAAATGGAAGGCTGCAGCAAACCTTCAACAGCAGGACCCATTGTGGAGAAGAGCGGTCATGCCATAAACTGTGATTTTGTTTTTCTTCTTAAAGACTTTCTTCTTGCTTGACCCAGCCTTCATTTAAGTTTTAATTTTGGAGTTTTTTTCTGATAGAAATGTCTTATAGAGCAGTAAAAATAAGTTTAAGTTGTTCCTTTTGAAGGAGGGCTGATTACTGAGGTGAGACAGGCCAGCCGTAGCCCAACACAGTACAGAATTTGTGCTGTTCGACTGGAAATAAAAGTCTGTTGCATCCTAGTTTTCTGTTCTCTGTATCACATGTCCATCCTTTCTCTCTGTCTCTCTCATACACACACACACACACACACACACACACACACAGAGACATATATACACACACACTTGAATTAATAGTAAAGAAAGGCTGTTTTACATGCCATTTGCCCTGCATATAGACCTAACTACCAAAGGAAGATTGTCCTGACCCTAGCAATACTTGTTATTTGATTTCTTAAATTAATTTTTTATTTGTAATCTCAGGTTTTGTTGACCTTGGAGAACTCTCTGAAAGAGCAATCTGAGAACTGATTTCAGTGTGTAGACAGGCATATGGAGAATAAGAAATAATAGAGTAGTCTGATGGGTCAAATTTTGGATTCGTATTTCAAAGGTCAGAAGTGCAAATTCCATTAAGGTTGTACTTATGATAAAATTTCTTTTAGACTGTTTTTTTTTATAACTAGTTTGAAAATCTATAAAATGATCTATGATCCAGAATATTTCCTATATTGGGGAAAAAAGCTAAGTTGTAAAAATATATATAATGACCATGGCTGAAAAGAGGATCTTATTACACTGAATCTCCATTGATTTCAATTCAAAACAAGGGTTCAAAGGTGAATGGACAATGCAATTGAAAATACTCCTTTGGAAAAAATGAGGACCCTAATGTCACCAACAGAATTTCTGCTAGACTTTTCATGTGACAGATTGGTTTGGTTCCGTGTAAAGTCTGGGAGTGGGTGTAAATTGGTTCGGAGAGCCTTGGAGGTGGAATGGTAGATGTCTCAGTCCATTACAATTTAGTCCATAGCATTCCCCCCCTGGGCCCCCAAAACTCTTGTCCTTCTCACATGCAAAATACATTTATTCCATTCCAATAGCCCCCAAAGTCTGAACTCATTCTAGCATCAATGCCAAAGTCTAAAGTCCAAAGTCTCATCTAAGTATCATCTAAATCAGATATGGGTGAGACTTGTGGTATAATTCATCCTGAGGCAAAATTCCTCTCCCGGTGTGAACCTATGAAACCAGACAAGTTATGTACTTCCAAAATATACTATGGGACAGGCATAAAATAGATATTCTCATTCCAAAAGGGAGAAATCCGAAAGAAGAAATGGGTGATGGGTCCCAAGCAGGTCCAAAACCTAGCAAGGCAAATTCAACTGGATCTTATGGCTCAAGAATAATCCTCTCTGGCTCAATGTCCTGCCTTCCAGGCCCACTGCGGTGGCAGCATCATCTTCATGGCTCTGCGAGGGGGCCCCGCCTCTGAGGCACTGGATGAGGGGAATCCTGGCCCTGGAAACCAGACAGGGGGCCCTATCTCTTGAAACGGAGAAGGAACCAGCCCAGCCCCCTGGGCCTGTGGTGGGAGTAGCAGCCATGAGGATCTCTGAGTCACCTTCAGGGTCATTCTTCCCTTTCTTAAGGAATAGTGCATGTTTGCAGCTGAATAGCTTTATGGTCCCATCTTGTAGAATCCAAGAAGTCTGACAGTCTTCCTTCATTTTATCTCACTTTCTCTGTCCCCCTTAGTTGAAACTGGCAGTGTCTTTGCTGGTATAATCCCATCTTTTCTTTACTGAGCCACACGGTGGGTGTTCTCTTCTGAACACGCTTTCTTGCTTTTTCCAATATGGAGAGGCTGAGAGTTTTCCAAATCTTCAGGTTCTCGTTTCTTTTATACAATTCCTTCAATTCGTTTCTCTCTTCTCACATGTTACTATAAGCAATCAGGAGGAATCAAGCTGCTCCCTCAACACTGTGCTTAGAAATCTCCTCAGCTAAATATTCAGTGTCATCACTTGAAAGTTCTACCGTTCACAAAACACTAGAACGCAGTTTAGCCAAGTTTTTTGCCACTTTATAACAAGAACCGCCTTTCCTCCAGTTTCCAATAACGTTTCACATTTCCATCTGCGATCTCACCAGAATCGCCCTTATCATCCACGTGTCTAGCATGCACCTCAAAACTCTTCCAGCCTCCACCCATTACCCAGTTCTAAAGCTGCATCCACATGTTTAGCTGTTTGCTACAGGAGCACTCCCACTTCTTGGTACCAAAATCTACCTTTCTTAGCTTGGGCTGCTACAACAATGTACCATAGACTGTATAGCTTAAACAATAGACATTTATTTCTCACAGTTCTGGAGGCTGGGAAGTTCAAGATTAAGATGCCAACAGATTCATTTCCTTGGTTACAGCCCTCTTCCTGGCTTGCAGATGGCAGTCTTTTCCCTGTATCCTCACGTTGTGGAGAGAGAAAGCAATCTCTTCAGTGTCTCCTCTTATATCTTCACTAATCCCATCATGAGGCCCCTACCCTCATGACCTCATCTAAACCTAATTACCTCTGAAAGGCTCCATCTCTGAATACCATCACATTGGGGGGTAAGGCTTCAACATGTGAATTTTGGGGGGAGACATGACTTCTTAGTCCAGAATGATAGAGAAAAGGGAGAAAAGAAGTGCTTCTTTCTTTGGCTATGACTTCTCTGCTACAACTCTAGCTGGCTCACATCATCTGTGGAGTAGGAGGAGATTGGGTGAGTCCTGGGTTCACTCATCTCCACCCTTAACCTCACAAACACATGCTTTGTTAATTCTAACACTCTCTGACCTTAAGCAAATTATTTAACTGGCTGGGGCTTCATTTTCTGTTTTTCTCAGGGTTGAATGAATAATTTCAAAGGCTGGGCAGATAATAATATGTGGGCAGAGCTAGACTCTAAAAGCCTGTGGCAAACCCAATAGCACATGTCCCAAGTAAGCCTATTCAAGTGGTTCCTTTTAAGTTTTAAAGGCCAATTCTAACATGTCCCTAGCAAGGATTTGGTCACACCTGGACTAGATGCTTTCTGAATTATCCTCCAAATTGAACTCTATGAATGAGCTGTAGATACTGATTGTATTTTCTCCTATTCTTCCCATTCCCTAAGACTCAGTGAGGTTCAGGAATCTTGTCTCATCCTGCTTCACTTAAAATATTTAAGATTCTCTGGGGTTGTGGTCAATGAGGTTGAATCCTTTCCTCCCATAGAGCCTTCCTTGAGATAGTAAAACCATGCTATTTGATCTGAAGCAGATCAGATTTGGGAATATGATAAGTCAAAAGCACCCACTGAAATATTCAATTTTAATAAAGCCTTGGCATTTAAAAATATGTTATTACAGTTAACTAGCTGGCTCTCTGTCTTCCTGAATACTATCTTTTCTGTTTTTCCAAATGAGGAGTGGTGACCCCATTCTGCTGTTGTCACCCTTTTGCTTTGTAGGAGGATCTTTATGTGGGGTAGAGAGGGAAAGCCATTGGAAGGTCATTTGTGTATTATAAACTATCAGACACTATTAAAGATCAAAGGACTAGATTATTGATGTCTGAATTGATTGGATTTACTGGCGTCATGATTCAAGAGCCACTAAAGTGATAAACTCAAAAGGGTATTTAACGCTGCATATGAAAATTTTATGCAGAATCAGGTGATTACATAAAGTGTAGGCTCATTGTCCCTTTAAAAAGTTGTGAGATTATTTCACAAGACTTCAGGTCATCTTTTGGGATTTTGTGTGTAGGTAAGTCTCTATTGTTTGGGTATTTTTCTGCCACATATAAACCTAAAATCTGGAGCAGTTAAGTTTCAAATGAGTGGTGTGTGTGTGTGTGTGTGTGTGTGTGTGTGTGAGGTGATGCTGGTGACTAGATCAGGCAAGGAATCCCCCTGTCAGCATCTTGACTGTGACCTCTTGGGGGTGGGTTTGTGGTTCTCAGCCTTCTGGTTCCCTTGGACTTGCTGATGATTTAGTAATGGGCCTACTGTTTTTTTCTGGGTTACAACAGAACCCAACAGGAGGGATACACTTAAGAAAAAAGGATCCAAATCTTAGTCTCTGGCTCATGTTTCCTTGATCATGGACTTGCTGGTCCTCAGCTCCTCACACTCCTTTCCTGGTTGAGGCATCCCTGAGGAGTTCTCATAAGGATTGAGGGACCATTATTGTCATGTTTGTTGCCACAGAGCTTCCTCTCTTCTCTGTTCCCTTTGGGGCACACCAGCCCCTCACTGTTTGGCTCATTGGTTATCACAAGGCCCTCAGCCCTCTGGCTGTGGCCATTAATCCCGAGTGGCTTTGTGAAGTCACTGACTACCAGGGGTTTACTACTTTCTATTCCAATGATCACTTACTGAAGGGAGAAAAGGCTCCTTTCCCCTTTAGAGTTTATAATTCCTCAGGCCACAGTACAGAGAGGCCTTCTTACTCACTTCTAGTCGCTGGCCCTAATGGAGTATAATTTTAGTTTATTTGGAATTTGGCACTATTCTCCTTAACTGAGTTTGGGAGAAAAATAAAGGGCTTTTGTATAGTACTTCACACAAATCCTCCTTCCCAACCAATGGCCCTTATAGAGGCCTTGATGGAGTGGAAAAACCCTGAATCTTTCTTCCCTCAAATTGATTTATGGCTCTGTCCAGTCTCTCTCCCTCTCTCCCTCCCTCTCTCTCTTTTCCCCCTTCCTTTTCTTCCTTTCTTCCTCCTCTTCTCCCTTCATCACTTCCTTCTTCCCTTCTCTCATCCTTCCCTCTTGATGACTAATAGATGTGTAGAGGCAAGAAATTGAAAGAGTTGAGAATGGCCCCTTGGTTGGGAAGGAGATGGGGAGAATGAAGATCAGGAAGGTACAAAGAAGTGTTGACAGACATTTCCTTCACGAGGCTGTCTCTGTGAGAGCTGCTCGAGAATCTCCCTGAGGAGGGGCTCAGAAGCACTGGGCTGCAGCCCACGCTGCCTGGGAGACTGGGGGGCTTAGAGGTAGTTTTCTTGCTCCCACAGACAAGTTATTTTGGAACATAAACTTGAGAGGAGAGGGGGTTTCGGTAAAAACTATCTAGTTTATTTTTTTTCCTACTGCCAATAACCCAGAATGGGGCCTGTAATATAAGATGAGGAGCTAAGGACAAAATGTAAGCCCTATTTAATTTACCTGTTTGTCTTTGTGGGATTAAATTAACCCTTATTATTGAGTCCCCACAGTATTATTTTCTAATTAAAACATATATATGTCTAATGAGTTTTCAGAATAATAAGGCATTTATAATACTCTAATGAAGGGCATTCTTTCCATCTTTATTTACTTAGCAGCATAATCAAGACCAACTTAGAAAGGTTAGATGTGGTCAAAAGAAATTTATGAAGAGTGGCTATTAGGAGTTCGGCATATCTGTGCAGACTGTGGTTAAATAATGGTAAGTAGGACGTGTTTATTAAAATGATGCAGGGATTTTATCTCTTCATTCTTGATGTCTCTTAGTACCTGACATTATACTGCTATGGTTTCCATGGAAACAGCACACACTTTTCCTTTCAGCTGACCTGAAGTTCAAGCCCTGCTGTTGCAATAGAAATTCTCAGAAACACCTCCACTTTTATTAAAAACAAAAATACCAAATCTATGCAAAAAGTATAAGCAAAAAAAGAGGGCAAGAAAATCCATTGACTATATTGCGGAAAAGAAAAGAGAATGCGCAATATTTTCATTAAGAGAGAATCAAGAAACAATTTACTATGCTGGAGGTTGAGAGCGTCTGTTATTTCCTTCCCCTAAATTACCTTAGAATTGATCCTCCTGAGCCTGCCTTCACATCTGCACCTTTCGTTTCTAATTCAATATGTTCTACTATTTTTAGTTTTCTGGAAGTATCTCTTTTACTGATTTAAGAAGTTGTTTCTCTGTGACTCACAAAAAATGATGATTTTGTCTATAAATTGTGTCTCTAATAAAGAGAGGTTAAATTTAGGGTGGGATTGCTGGAAGAAGGTCACAAGGTAGATGTCCTGCCCACGTCCTCCTTGCATTTGGTGTATTAGCTATGATGCTTTGGGTTGCAAGTAACGAAAACTGAACTTTGATTGGTCTATGTAAGAAAGTGGATTCATTGGCTTATGTCACAAAAGCGTCCAGAGGCATGATTTGATCCAGGCTCTGGGTATGTTCTTGTGGGATTTTCTTAACTCTGACCTCTGGGTGCTGACATAGTTCTCAGGCCAGCTGCTTCACTGTAGCAAAACGCCTGAAGTAGGTACCCGGATCACATCAGCCTGCCACACAAGAGCAAGAAAATGAGGACAATCTTTTCCAGTATTTCCTATCAAATAGTTTCTTCAGCTCTATTGTTCTGATTGTGTCCAGGGCATACCCATGAGTTAATAACGGGACAGGACAGAGGATTATGTTGACGGGCTTTGGGCCTGAGGCACATGCTCCATTCCTGGGCCATGGTGGAGTCAGTCTCCTCCAAAGCACATGGGCTGCATGGCAGAGGTATGAATGTCAGTGTAAAATTTGGGGAAATTACCAAGAGAAGAATGGATGGATGCTGGGGAAACAGCCACTGCCCAAGTAAAGGGCTAACTCATGGTAGAACCGTGAGTCTCAGACCAAATTTTCCATGATGCCCAGCACCTACATATCTCTGTTGTATATGTGAACCTCTTTGTAATTCTAAATCAGATCTCACACTTGAAAGAAAGATATTGTCTAGCGTGTAATTTCATCTTCTTTCCTATTCGTGATTTAACCTTCTCAATTTAATCCTATTTAATAGTGCAGCCTCCCCTCCTAATCACATTATCTTGTCTTATTCCTCTTTTTCCTTCTTCCATAGTACTTAACACTTTACCATACTATAAAACTAATATTTATGATGTTTATTATTATTATGTTTGTTGTTTATTATGTTCATTGATGTATCCCAAGCACTTAGTGAATGTCTGGCTCCATAAATATTTGTCAAATAAATGAATGAATTGAATAAATGAATAATTGAATCTAGCCAGATACTTTGTGGCCATTTATTAAGGCAGTTTGATTGTCCTGATTTTTGACCCTTGGAGATAGTGCCTAAATCCCTATTTCTAAGATGCCATTCTCCAGAGACTTTTGTATCTGCAAATTGTTGTGCTCCTATAAGCAGGTGGCAGTAACACCAGCCTGACTTGGACGTTCTGAGAGGGATTTGTTTCTTGGTCCCTGAGACCCCTTTACTGGGTTGGGAATGGGAATGAGAATGGTGGGCTATATGGAAGGCATATTCTATTGTAGGCTGTAAATCTCTGCTTCAAGCAGCCAAGATCTTCTGGACTTGAAAGAGTTAACTGTGCCTTAGAGAAGTTCTCTGCTGGCCACTTAAAGTGCCAATGAGGATCCGGAAGCCCACACCTTCAGAACTCTCAGGACAATTTGAAGTTTAATGTCAATTTGAAGGCAAGATGTTTTTCTCAGTTGAGGGTGAAATCCACCTCTTCTCTCTACAGTGGCTATTCAGCCTGGCTAGCATGGCTCAGGAACCACTCGAACTGTTTCTTCACAAAGCAGACCTTGAGACAAAGGCCAAGTTGGGGAAGGGCCCTGGTGGGTAAGTTTCCTGCTCTCAGTGGCCTGGGAGGAGGAACGACAAACCCTAATTACTCTCTTGTGAGAAAGGCTCAAGTTCACAGTGCTGCTTGGCTTGTTGCTGACTCTTGCTCAAGATGTTTCCATTGCTAAGGGCACATGATAACTTTCAGTTCAGCTCTGCCTGTCGGCCTATCAAACTTATCCCAGAAGCCATACAATGGGTTCCACTTCAGGACTGCGATTCAATTCTCCACCACCGGACAGAAGGATTGGTAAAGTCAGAGTAAAGGATTTAGGAGACCACCCACTGGAAAGCACATCCCCAGCTCCAGACACAACTTCATCTAATTATTCCTAACAAATTCCTGTTCTGTGGACTCTCTTACCTTACATCTGAAATCCAAGTGACCTCCAGAGATAATAACCACACTAGTAAATATTTCCGTTGTGTTATGTGCAGCACTCCCAGCCAGAAAGCAGCCTCACTGTGATGATTATGTAAAAGGTAAAATCAGTCCTGTGATGATTATGTAAAAGGTTCTGCTTATATGGCTTTCCCACCACAATTCTTCACTCTAAGTTTAGATATAGTTACCTGAACAGTTCACTCTGTTCAGATAACTATATGTAAGAATCATCAGAGGCAGTGGTGATATTAAAAATATTTAATAACCTGTACAGCATGGGCACCGTGCAATCCAAATAGAAGCTGGCCATGAGCTGAAGATATCAGCCCTGCCCAAGAGCTCTCTCTGTGAGCTATGATATCAGCCTCTATCTAGTTCCCCTTCACCATCTGTGGGTCAGATGATCACTCTTCAGAGTTGCCACATGTCATCTCATTTTCTATTTCCCCAGATGAGAAAACTTTTTCTAAGGGAGGTGAGTGAGTTGCTTAAGGTCATAGATAATCCAAATGTAATCCAAATAAATTCTGGAACCCCATGTAATCCAATCTTTGTATGTTGTTCCACGCAAAGAAACAAAACCTAGAAGCCAAAAATAATTATGCATATTTTGAATCTTTTCCTCATCCTTCAAAGAAAGGACAAAGAGGAAAGTGCATTCTTAATAAATGGCTAAGAATTTATTTATTATTTCCCTACTGTTCCTTTCTTAGCATATTGCACATAGACTGCAGTTGCTACTCTACAAGTCTCTCTATTTTCCTCCTATTACTCTCTCTAAAAGTCTTCCAGAAACCCCACATATGTGGGTGAAACCATCCTTCTTCCACTTTTTCAGAGAGCACCATGAGGTCTTATGTATTGACTGGCCCGGCCAGGCTGCAGGAGGGGAACCGATGGACTAGGAAGCCATGTTCTGCAGGCCCCCACCAACCCAAACCTCCTGATTCCCTACAGAGGGAAGCACCTGGAAGCCACTGAGAAATGCAGTTCTTCTCTCCATCTGACAGCTTTCCTAGTGAGAAATCATTTTTGGAAATTTTAGGTCAATAAAATTCTGAACCTCATTGCACATATACCTGTAAGTTTTGAAGCCAAGATCAAACCCTGTGGGTTCTGGGGTCTGTGCAAATGGAGAGTGTGTCTCATTTATACCCAGCACACAGAAAATATGCAGGAAATATTTATTAAATAAATGAATAAACTTGAGGATAAATTCAGTCAAATAATTTAGAAAGAAAATAACATTAGGAGGAAAAAGGAATGGGATAGCTTATGCCAATTTTCTTCCTTCCTTCCTTTTTTTCTTACCAAAGTGATTTGAATTGACCATCTACTTTAAAGAAATTCACTGATCGATAGTTCCATTCTTCTGTTCACTTTGAGCAGACCCTTTGTCATTTACTTTTACACTCTGTCTCTGTTTTCTCTTCCTGTCACTTTCCCCTTCTCTTTTTCACTGTATGCATGAGAGTAATTTTCCATTATATTGTTATATCCAAAGGTCTCTGACAGGGTGGCAGTAAAATGACACAGGTAAGTGATACGGATTTTAATGACTTAATGCTATAATAATTTCTAATAGAAACATAAGTAGAGACAGGGCTGATGTTTTAGAAGACATAAAAATGGAAAGTGGACCAGAGAAGAGACGTTCATGAAAAGTTACTGTGGCAGAGAAGGAAGCAAGACAGGTAAGGACAAATTTGGTAAAGGTGGGTCCATAAAATAGATGCTATTAGTGCAGAGAAAAAAGTCACAGGAGAGAAAAATCACATTTTGAAGGTATGCGAGAAAGAAAAGAAAAGATGACAAAGGGAAAAGGGGGACTGGCCTCTTAATAGAGAAAAAGAGCAGATGGGAAATTACAGGAAAAGGAAGGAAGGCTTGGCCTGACTTATGAGCCTGGCTTGGTGACAAAGGGTAATAGCAAAAAAGAATACTTACGGTAATAATAGTCAATGAGAAAAGACAGTGCAGAGAAGCACGGTGTTTCAGAATATCCAGGGTAGGAAAATCACCACAGAGCACAAAAGCAGAGAATGGAGGTAGTGCGGGCTGGCTGGCAATTATTTTTGAAACCTCGTGGAAGACTATTAGGTTCCTAGGAATTTGAAAACGGACAGGCACAAAATTTTTATTTTTATAGGGTGATGAAAATGTGTTAAAGTAGGTCACAGAGAATTTGTGGATTTGGTGGGCTTCCTTGGTACCAAGGTAAACTCTTGGTGAAATTAATAAAATGGCTAAATGATAAATGTGTGGCCAACTTGCCATTGGCTCAAATGTGGGCCCCTAAGGGCCCTGGGGCAGATGTACACTTATTTCCATCCCCCTCTCCTGCTGTGTGCAATCTCACTTTTTATTACTCCTAAGTTGGATACAAACCACCTGTGGTAGACATTAAAACCATTCACTCACGGTTCCAGTTCTCTGCCCTTCTGTGCACACATGGGGCAGACTGCACCTCTCCACCCCCAAGCAGATGGGCATGGACTTGTCTGGGTGGAAGCATTCAAAGGCTAGGGTGTGATTCTCCATTTTCTTTCTTCCCCTGTATTTTAAAATGGAGTGTATTAAGAGAAAATTTGACGTATTCTAAGGCCAACAGATAAGGAAATCATTGCCATTGAAAAGAGAGTTTTTTTTACTCCCAGTTCCCAGGAAAAAGAAGCACAGCATGCCATGGGGGGTCACACAGGAAGCACCAGGGTTGGTCACAGGCAGAGGGAGAGGAAGGAACTGTGGCAAGAGTTTTTATTGTGGTTTCTGCAGGAAAGAATGAGTGGGGCAGGGGAGGCTGGCTTAAGATTGGCTGGTGTGAATGGTTTCGGCAGACTCTAGGGCATAGGGGCTGTTGCTAGTTGTCTGGTACCTGGCCCTGGGGTGATTACGGCAAGTGGATAGTGACATTGGGTGTGAGAGCCCAACAGAAGAGTGGTTGGGGTGTGTGGGCTCTGGGTTAATTGGTTTTTATTTGAAAGTGTGCCCCCGTGAGGAGGACTGTTGCCAAGGAGAGGGGTGGGAGGGCGATAAGGGACACAGTGGCCAAAGCAAGGTGACTCAGGCATATTACTGGGTTGTCCAGGGCAAGATGTGTAGGGCAGGTGTTAAAACATCAAGTTTATGGGAGCTAGGAACCTGGTTAATCTGCCTTGCCTCAGTGATCATGGTTGCCTGTGCTGATAGGGAGAAGCCCTTGGATCAAGCAGCTTGGGGTGCTGCCACAAGGGGCCTGTACCTAACACATGACTTTGAGTGAGTGAGAAAGCAACTTTTGTTGTGGTAAGCCACTGAGATTTGGGAGATACTGTTACCACAGCATAACCTAACTGATCCTCACTAATGTACCACACACCAATTGTGGGAATTCAGGGAGGTAATGCAAGTAAAACACTTCCTGGCATGCAAAATAGTCTCAATAGTGTAAGTTATTATTATCATTATTTGCTAATATTATTTTTCTGCTTAGACTGCTCTTTTACTTTTTGATGACATCTGATAAACTCATATCTATCTCAAATAAGATCAGCTGACTTGTAATATGTAGCTATGTGCTTTACATTCCTAATGATATTTATCCTCAGAACAAAATAGTTAATAATATAATAACACTAATAATAATTATTATTATTGTGGTTGTTGTTGCTATTGTTATTTTTACATTTTAAAGATGAGGAAACTGAGGATCAGGGTTGTCCAAAGTCATATAGCTAGTAAGTGGCTGAGACAGGAGTTGATACCAAATCTATCAGACTCCAGTGCCTAGTCCTGCCCACCACATTGTACCTATCTCGCTTTGAGGATACTTCACCGATTGGAGAGATTCAACATAGTGAGATTTTTAACCGAAATATGTATAAAATATATATAATATAACATATATCTATTATATATATTAAAATATATATATATATAAATAAAAATATATAAAATTAAAGAGCCTCCTTGGCACCAGAAACAGCCTTCCATCAGCTTCACTGCTTATCCTGCATTTAAAGCTTCCCTCCAGGCAGCTGGCTCTGCAGCCCCCAACCTTGGGAGAAAGCTAACATTGACCATGCTGCTGGGACAGGTTGTAAAGCCATCCTCCCCAACACACTGCCATGTTTCAATATGGCTGCTTCAACCTCTGTCATATTCGGTCACTCCGTTGCATACTGCTGATTGGCTACTTCCTTCTGCCATTACTGCCTTCACTATAGGGCTGGGAAAGCCGGCCAGTCACTTGCTCTACCTCCATGAATCCTAGTGGTGGCCATGCAAAGCTGCTCTGGACTATGGGGCACAAGGAGAAGTCTCATGGGGTCTTCTGGGAAAGCTATTTCACTTCCTGTTAAAAGAGACAAGTACAAGAGAAGACATCTCTGATAACACCATTTTCCCCTTGTCCCCGCTCTCAAAACAGATGTGATATTTGAAGCCACAGCAGTCATCTTGCTACTATGAGGCAAGGAGCTTAAGGATGAAAAGCCAAGGTGCTGTCAGCAGCAGAGTGAGCTATAAGAGGCGGAGTTCTGATGGTGTCACTGAGCAGCAGTACTAAAAATGGCAACCACCGCCCCCCTGGCCTCTTGTTATGTAAGAAGAACAAACCTCCTTTTGTTAAAGCTACTGTTGGTCAGATTTTTCTCTTATTTGCAGCTGAATGGGTTCCTAAATCATATCCCATCCCGTAGCATTATAAATCTTCATATACATCATAAAATACCATAATTGGGATTTATCCTTATTTACAAATCTAGTTCCCAATTTTGGATAATTTAGATTACATCAACATTTTAACTACCTAAAATAATCCCATGGTGGACATCTTTGTATATAAAGCCTTTTCTATATTTATGATTACTTTCTTTACTCAGGACAGATTTCCTGTAGTAACTTAAGGCTCTTGACACATATTAACAAAAAGCTTTATAAAAATTTTTCTCCAATTCTCGACATTTTGCCTCTTTTAAAACACTGTATTATATGGACTCTATACTTGTTTTACAAATAAAGAAATGGACAATCTAAGTAAATCAAATGAAACTCTATGGTCCAAATTGTATGCATTTTCATCTTAAAAGAAAACTGCCTTGATGTGTGTTTCATCTGTTTGAAAAGTATAAAAGAATAAAACCTCATAGAAAACAAGGCATTAATATTATATAATAGTTGCATATAAATGGATTTTTCTTATATTTATCAAAGTGGATGCTCTCGTGAGGGGTTGCAGATGTGTTAACTTGAGTACAAGACCAAATGGAATCATAGTTTTTGTATGGGAACAGACATGGGCATGCTATTTGGAGCGCACACATAAGGAACAGGTGAATGGATAGGGTTGGGGACATGAATCTGGTGCCTGGACCTTCAAGGGTGCTTCCCCTGTATTATCTCACTTTGGTGTTTAAATGATCTCGTGACTGAATCCATTTTACAGATAAAGAGACTGCAGCTTGGAAAACTTAAATGCCTTGCCCAAGGTTGCAGCAAAGTGGCATTGCTGGGATCCTGGCATAGGTCAGTCTCATTCTCACTTTTCTGCACTTCCCATGCTTCCTCATCTATAAAAACGGGGGAAACAGTGCACAGAGAGGTGATGTGACTTCCCCATGCAGAGATGGTTCTAGAACCCTGTACTCTATGAACTTTATATTCCATGCTTTGACCCCTTAAGGGAGGCAGTTAAAACATAGTGAATAAGATTTAGCAAAGGCAGCCTTTACTGGTATTTTGATTGCCAAGTGACATTGATGCTGTTGAATTGTAGCAGTTAAGTCACATGTCTCTTATCCAGTTTGGGGGATAAAGTTAACCTGAAGAAACATCATTTAGGATGATGAAGGATTTTCTTAAGGAAAAGATATCTGAGGGGGCAGTACTGTTAGGCCGAGTGATTAGACTCAAGTCCCAGCCCCACCCTGTGTTATCCATATGACCCTGGACAAGTTATTTAAATCTCTCCATGTCTCAGTTTCTCCAGCTTGAAAGTTGGCATAAATAATGGCATAACACACAAGTTTTATGTGAGGATTAAATGAGACAAAAAATGCAACCCCTGGCACATACGTAGTAAGTACCCATTAAATCAGACAAGTCTTAGGTTGTAACGATTTTGTAACTGGATCCATTCAGTTCTTTATTTTCTTTAGAGAACTTTTTCTCTGTGCTGAGTTTGTCTGCCACTTCTCTGCTGGTCACGGCTGGCTGAATCCTTTGAATCTAGCTTCTGCTCAGCAGACTGAATGGAACTTAAATGTTCTGAGTCCCAAAGCTATACTTGGAGAGATGTGTTGCATGCAGAAGTTGTCAAATAGGTCAGTGTGGTGGACTTCCAATTTGCCAGCCTCCCTTGCAGTGGGTTAGAGCCATGTGACTACTTTTGGCACATGAGCTGTGAGTGAAAGCAACACATGTGCTTCTGGATCAGAGTAGTTAGGAGCCAGCTAGGTCCATCTTCCATCTCTCTTCCCTTGTTGAGATGAAGCCACATGTTCCAGATGGTGTAGCTATAAGGTACGCAAGGCCTATCCAGGCCACAATGGACTTTACGTGAGCAAAAAATAAATCTTCATTGTGTTAAGTCACTGAGAATTTGGGGTTTGTTACTGAACAAAGATTAGGCAAGTGGTTCTCAAAGTGTGATCCAGGAACCCTAGGTGTCCCTAAGACTCTTTCAGGGGATTTGGTAGGTAAAAACAATTTTCTTAATAACGCTAAGATGTTATTTGCCTTTCTCACTCTCATTTTCTCATGATCGTAAAGCAGAGCTTTCCACATGCTAGATGATGTGTGATGATATCATTGCTCTGAGGTCTAATGGAATGTGACTTTGTGTATTCTTGCATTTAAAAATGTCTCTGTTTTAATTTCTAATGTGCTAAATATTGATAGGTATAATCCATATAAACAAAAGCTCTTTGAAGGTCCTTAATAATCTTTAAGAATGTCAAGGGGTCCTGAGACCAAAGAGTTGGAGAGCCACTGGATTAGTCTACTTTGCCTAATATAGAAATTGTATGGGCAATTTAGAGTGGGCTGTGGTGATTCCAATCTTTTTTTGTTCTTAAATTTAATTTTCAAAGATTTCTTTATGAGGTAAGTACAGAAAAGAAAATTAATACATTTTTAATTCAATACAGTACTTGATAAAATTATTTTTTTTTAAGGGACTGGAAGGGATTGAGAGTTGATGGAATAGTTAGAGCTGGGTGCAGAATTTGAAAGCCTGGATCATATAAAAATTAATGATACATAGCAGAAGGAATTGTATAGTAGGCACTTTTTATTGCTGAGCATGTTAGTCATATGTTGGTTGATAATTTCCACCCATAACATTAGCAAGAATTTTAGTGAATAAACTATGGAAAGATGGGCAGACAAGTTTAAGAGACTGACTGGGCTCTGTCTTTCCCAATTAATTATTAAAACAAAGGAACTGATATTTTATAAATGCTTGTTATATGCTAGATCTTTTATATTTATTAGTAATAATTATCAACCTTTATAACCCTTTAATAAAGTTCAGTTATAACCTCCATTTTATAGATGAAATTGACATTCACTTTTGGAATCAGAACTTTAACTTTGGTATTTTTTTACTCCGATGTCCTTACTTTTTCCATAATGCCAAGCTGACAATGAAATTATCAAGTCAGAGGTAAACAGAGATGAAATTATCATAGGGTAGGGCAGAAAGTCATGGTAGCCTTTCTGACATTTTGTTTTTTAACAATTACCCCTGAAATGCCTTTTCTACCTCACAGATAGAGTGCAAGGTTTCAGCAGAAAGTTGTTGCTCATTAGCCTTTCTTCAGACTCAGTTCAAAGATCTTCAGTGGTTTCTAGTTGCCTGCAACCATTTAAGGTTCTTTGTACATTCAGTTACTAAATAGTTGTTGACTTCCTATCACCTAGGAGAAAGTGTCTTAGATGCTGGAAATATAGCAATGAACAAAACCCACAAAGATCTCTGCCCTCTTGGAGCTTATGTCAAAGAGGGAGGCTGAGAATAAACAAGATAAATATATAAAATACATATGTTAGACAGTGACAAATGCAAAGGAGAAAAATAAATCAAAGAAGGGCCTTGTGGGAGTCAGGGTGAGGGTGCAATCCGCAACAGCGTGGCTAGAGTAGGCCTCAGTGGGAAGGTGATGGATGTAAGGATAGGCAGGAGAAAATGACGGAGTTACATGGATATCCAGAGGCAGAACCTGCAAGGAAGAGTGAATGATAGGTGCAAGGGCTGTGAGGTGGGAGCTTCAAGAGCAACAAGGAGGCCACCTCGGCTGAAACTAGGTGAATGAAAGCTCTTACAGCCAGTGGAAGTATTTGGGGCTTTCCTGTGAGTGCGATGGCTGCTCTTTTAGTATTCTGAGTAGAGGAAAGACATGAGCTGGCTTGCATTTTAACAGAATCGCTGTGGCTTCTGTGTTGAGAATCCTGAGCGTAGGAGAGGAGGGTAGAAGCAGGGAGACCTGTTAGGAAGGTATCGAAGAAATTCAGGTGAGAGATGATGTGGCTCAGCTCAGAGTGGTAGCAGCGAAGGTGGTGAGAAGTGGTCAAATTCGGTTGTATTTTGAAAGCAGAATCAACAGGATTTTCTATTAATTGTCTGTGGGTGTGAGAGAAAAAGAGGAATTGAGGCTGATTCTAAGATTTCTGGCCTGAGCATCTGGAAGGAAAGAACTAGTATGGGGAAGGCTGGAAGAGGAGTAGACTTGGCAGAGAACACCAGGCGGTTTTAGGATTTGTAGTTTTGTGATACCTATTAGACTTCTAAGTGTAGATGGTCTGTAGGCAACTGGATGTACAAGTCTGGGTTCAGGATGTGCATTAGAGACATAAACTAGGAAGTCATCAGAATAAGGACTGTACTTGAAGCCATGAGAGTGGATAAGATCATATGAGATGTGATTGTAAACAGAAAATGGAATAGGTCCAAGGACTGAGCCCTGAGCTCCATTATTTAAAGGAGTTGAGGGAGGAGATGAGGAGAAAGAAGCAAAAATATGAGAAGGAGCAGTAAGGAAAGAGCTCAATCCATCTTTCTCATAATCTCATCATTCCATCTACTCCTCCCCAGGTTCTATGTGATCCAGCCACATGATTCAAACTGCTCACAGCTTTTCGTGTCTCTGTCCTATCTAACATAATTCCTATGTGTGGCATGATACCAGGCCACTCTTTTCTGATGTGACTTTGTCCTGGTCCATCTTTAAGGACCATTTTAAATGTTTTTCTTATATCCTCAAACTTCTCCTTTTTCTTTGTACCCACCTGGGTACAGAGTCGTTCCCATCACCACATTTTAAAAACAACTCGTGTAGCAAATCCACATTCCTATTTCTATCTATAGTCCTTTGTGTACATGTCTGTTACTTCTCCAAACTCTAAGCTTTTTGTAGTTGAGGACCATGCCACCTTGCAGAATGCCCTGACCATTTATTGAGCAAAATTGCCTTTCATTGAACAATTATTGGGGAGATATGGACAGGAGGAAGATGCGAAGAAGGATGTTTTATACTAAATAATAACCTCATTTGGATCTAGAAATTATGTGTTGCTATGGGAACAAAGAGATTACATTCCTCTCATAATAGAAAATATAAGTAGTGATTCAATTGCTTTTGGGATAGGATAGACCTTACTGCCATACTGCCTTTTGATTTTAAAATTGTTCTTAAAATCAAGTAATAAAAAGAGAATCAAAAAATAAAATATCCCCCAAAACAGACATAACACTGAAATAGTCACGTGTCGTTTAATGATGGGGATATGGTCTTAGAAATGCATCATTAGGTGATTTCATTGTTGTGCAAACATTATAGAGTGTAGTTATACAGACCTAGATGGTGTAGCCTACGGCACACCTAGGCTATATGGTACTAACCTTATGGGACCACCGTCGCTTATGCGGACCATCGTTGACCAAAACATCATTATGTGGCGCGTGACTATATAGTAATTTTAATAAAACAGGAGATACAATTCAGATAAACACTTACTTAAAGTAGTTCTAGAATGGTATCATAAACTGGTGACCCATGAGCCAGAATTCAAACTTGCAAACATGCATTTGCTTCCTTAGCAGGGTCCTGCGCCCTCCAGTTCGACGACAGACCCCTCTGCTTTTTACTGTTTTGTTCGAGACAGCTTTGCCCATTGACTTTACCTGCCTTAGTACCACTTTCCTCCTCTGTTTGGTTACCATTCCCAGTCTACCATTAATGTGGACTGCAGCATGAATGAACGGTGCCTTGGAGCTGTGCAATGCAGTAGGCTGTCCGTTGGCCCCTGAAGGCATTTGTGTGTGACTTTTGTTTAAGGAAATAAATAACATATAACTATTTTAAATTTTTTTATCAAGTCCTACCTTTTCCCCGGTAAATAATGTACCTTAAATGTTAGCTGGATTAGGAAAACCGCTAGAAACCAACAACACGATGATTCTGACCAGATGTATGTAGACTCAAAAAAATAAATTAAAAAGTGCAAAGGTAAAACTTCAAAAAAGGCTTATTCAGGAATGAACGTTTTCATTTTTGATCTTCATTTTTGACTGACTTGATTTCCTTGTTTCCACTTTAGGTTCTTTCTTGCCTTGGAGACTCAACGATTTTATGTCTAGTGGTTCATAAGTCACAAGATATCTGGAATTAGGTGGTAAGTATTTTTCTTTCTTTACTATGAGCCTATAAAACCTCAGTGGTTTATATTTTAAGGCAATCAAAACTAAATGGAGTCTTGCATAATTGGCTCCCTCTTGCTAATGTTTCCATAAAAACAAAATGCTATAGACAACCCCTGAAAATGGAGAGATCTTTTACTTCCTGGATGTAAATGGAATGAAAATCAGGTTGGGAACACTCTCCCTACGCACACACACACCCACCCACACATATATGAAAAATACCACTTGCGGCTTTGTGCAAATATAGAATGATCAGACATTTTTGGGAATAATTGGAGTAATTACTCTTCTTAAAGATGAAGTGCCAGTAGAACTTTTGGGTAACTTGAGCTTTTAGAGCACCAAACTGGTGACAGATTGTTACTATTGTGTGAACTCTCTTCAAAATATCTCTGAAAATAAAAGGGATGGGAGATAAGACCAGTGAAGGCTCAGAACTTTTATTAAATCACCCATCTTTTCATTTCTATATCTCAAGAATAGTCAGCCCTTTTGCTGCCAGCACAAAATGACCCATACAATGTGTGCAATGGATTTTCTTATCCTTTTATTATAAGAAATATTTTTCCTTCCTTTTCACCTTTTGGGGGGCTTTTAGCCCTAGAACTTCTAGAAAACTTGAAAAAAAATACCTTAAGGAACAATGGAAGCTGACTTGGCAGATCGGCCACGGCTTGAGTGATGATCTCTGACACTGAGTTCAGGATTATTATTTTGATGGGAGATATTGTTTTTAGAACCAAACACAGTGCTTTAAAAGAAATAGAAACAGATAGCGTCTTTCTCCAAAAGTGCTGGCACTTTGATTTGGCCAGGACAGTGTTCATGGGAATAAGGCATGGAGAATGCAGCTGACAGGAAAATCAGCATAATAAGGCTCCCAGCAGAAGTGGGCTTTCAGAAGCTAGTTGAAGATGAAGATAGAAGGTCCTCAGGATAGAAAATTATTCTAAACATAGTGAGGAGCCCAAAATAAGGCAGAGAGTAGAGACCTGAAGAACCTAACTGCTGCTCTTGGGAAACAAAAATGACAGAGAGGAAGGTCAGGTGTGGCAATGTGTGAGAGAAAATAAGGACACAGTGGAAATGAGAAAGGATTTAAAGACACTTACAGCTGGAGAAGGCCAAACAATTAAATGACTTGGGGAAATCACTGGCACATCCTAACGGCACTGATACTGCTCGATGCATCATGTCTATATTTTCTGCCAGACAGAGAAGGGATAACATAAATTAGGTTAACATGTGTGTTCTTGGTTAGTTATTAAGCGAAATAATACCTCAGAAGTCTGTATCTGCAAATGAGGTGACTGGTCAGGGAAGCATTCAGATTGTCTTCTAAGGTGCAAATTCTACATTATAAAGATTAAGAGGAGGATTCTTGTGAAAATGACTAGGATGTGAAACCCAATTAGTTTTTGAGTTAAACATCTGGAATATATACAAGGGAGAAAAAGATTATTTGTAAACTTGACAAAGTAAAAATCATTTGAATGGTGATGAAGATTTTCTCCTCTGTGTTTTGGAAAGCAATTGTCACTAGTACTCGGGGGAAGGCTGGAAAGAGGCTAAAGGTAGAACAAGGGAAGAGAAAGGTATAATTTTAAGTCAAATTGGTACATATACGATTTGGCCCTTAGGGGAGAAATTGATAAAATTCAATCACTTGTCTATAACAGAAATAATAATGCAAATTAGTTAGGACTTATTTGGCTTAATTTAAAGGGTTCAAATGGACATAGCGTAACTGTAGAACACTTTCTAAAATTAATAAATTTACTATAATTTCATACATTAACTGGAAGAATTTAAAACTAAAATGCGTCTTATAAGCCTCAAAATCACATTATTCCGTTTGCTTGTTATCATCGGTAGCAATAATCCCTGTCTAAATAGGGGATGGGGCTAGAAGATAGAGGCCTATGGAGCCAATAGGCGGCATTTTAATTGTCTAATGTCAATTTGAATACATAAGCCCACTTGTATTTGCAATACGTTGAAACAACTCCATATTATATTTTCCAACCCCTTGGAGCTAGGTAGTATTTTTTCTTTCCCTTTCATTTTAGGAATTTCTAGCAAAATTTCAGATTAAAGAGATATAATTTATTGCTAAAATTTTTAAATGAAAGCTTTACATTTAAGTTGATAAATGTTTAATATTTGGATGCTATTCACATTGATATATTGAGAGATGGAAGAGAAAACATTCACTTGATACTTCAGAATACTACAACAGAAAAGTTTCATTACTATACTGCTATAAAATATTTGAAATTTTCAACATTATTAATTTTTAGGTGAACAAACATTTATTAAAAAAATAATGTAAGTGATTATTGGCCTCTCTTCTAAGTAGTTTTTTTCATTGAATTGTTACTTGTTGCTCCGAAGGGGCTGCAGGCTCAATGCTGTTCACTGGAACACCTACTGAAGAGTCAAACGTTTTTATTTTCCCCAGTGTCCCCAAGACAATGCTAGTCATGTTCTGAGCTCACATGTCCCAGTCTCCTTAGTCCTAGACTCATGACACTAACCTTATTCTGCCCCTGCTATGCAGAGCTGGAAGCTAATACACCAACACTTCTTAGGACTAGTGATGGGACCACAAGGGATGGTGTGAAAGATTGAGGCAACTTTAATCCTGGAGGATTGTCAGAGAAGAAAGGCAAAGAGAGATGAGAAAGAATTAAAGGGGTGGTGATAAGTAGAGAAGTTCCTGTTCCTCTAATTCCAGCCCTTCCCACACTATGTAAAGTAGCTCCATGGGCCTCTGTCCCCTTGCTGGGCTCTCCTTCTCCTCACTGCATTTACTTCCACCTGATAGTATTATATATGTATCTGTTCATTCATTATTGTCTCCTCCTCCACAAGGCTTTGTCTTGTTCAGTGCCCTATTGGAGAGCCTAAAGCAGCGCCTGGCACTTAGTAGGTGCTCAATAAATGTTTTTTTGATAAATGAATCAGTGAATGATTTAGACAGCTCTCAGAGGGGAACAATGGCTTTCATCCTTTTAGGTTATGATCTTAAATATCTTGTTGGCATGAGGATTAAGATCTTGTTTCAAAAATACAGCACTTGTATTTGATGACAATGGATGTTAACTGGACTTATTGAGGGATCATTTTGCAATATATACATATATTGAATCATTGTGAGCTATACCTGAAACTAATATAATATTATATGTCATTATATCTCAATTAAAAAATGTTAAAAGAATGAATAAAGTGAAATTTAACAACAAAAAAATACAGACTGTATCTTTCTTCTGCCTAACAAAGTATCTCATATTATTATTATGATTATATATTATTAAATATATATATTATACATTATTAAATAATAGATGCTCAAATATATTAATGTGTTTGAATGAATTTATTGAAGATAAAAAGTTAAAAGAGGAATAAAAGGTGGTCGGGAGGGATACCAGAAGAAAGGAAAATAATTATTTGTGTGAGACTGAAGGAACCACGGCTGGGGGAAAAGCTGATGAGAGGAGCAGATAGTGGGGGGTTTAATGCATTTCTACCTCCAGGTGGGTCTAGGCTGAGACTTTCCCAGGTAGTAAATATTTGTCACCCTTTCAAATCAATTTTTTTTGTGTGTGTGAGGAATATTGGCCCTGGGCTAACATCTGTGCCCATCTTCCTCTACTTTATATGTGGGATGCCCACCACAGCATGGCCTGATAAGCAGTGCATATGTCCATGCCTGGGATCTGAACCCTCGAACCCCAGGCAGCCGAAGCAGACCATGCGAACTTAACCACTACGCCATCAGGCTGGCGCCAAATTTGACTTTTTTAAATGTGTGTTTTGTGTCTACTTGGAAGCTAGGCTGAGGACTCCGTGGTGGAAGGACCGAGAAGAAAGTGTGTCCTTGGTGGCAGCCTTCAGATGTCCTCTGCTGCTTAGCTCTGGCCTCAGACTTGCATCCTCATAAAACATGGCCTCTGAGGAACCACCCACCTCTGAAGGCAGCTTAATGAGGCCACTTGGTCTTCTCACCTCCTCCCCATGTCTCCCTACCTCTCATCCCAAGTAGCTTATCAAAACGTCTGCCAACCACAAACCATATTCTCTTTATCTCATTATCCCTCCGGTGATGTTGTAGGGCCCACCATGAGTTGGGTTACTAAGGAGCTGTCTGGCTTCCATTCACCCTCACTCTTGAACTTAGCAATGCCTTTAGTTAAGAGTTGTGTGTAAAATGAGTTAACAGCAAATATTTAGGAGTAGATTTTAGGAACATTAGTAAAAGTGTGGTTATGTGCTAGGTAATATATAATTGACACAAAATGAAGTTTTATATCTTTAGAACCTCACCATGTAGCACTCATTGGGCTTAGCATGTGACACACAATATCTCGTTTCATCCTCATGATCTCTTGATGTGGGAACAGCTATCCATGTTCTACACGAGGCAACTGAGGTTTAGAGAGGGTAGACAACTTTCTCAAAGTTACAGTGCTGGTTAGTGAAGGAGTCAAATCTTAAACCAAGATCCATGCTCTAGCCACTGCCCAGGCTGTCTCAGTGGCAATTTATTCTCAGTGGCAGAAAGGATTGATATAGATAGACAAAGAAGAAGTAAGCATATTGTTGAGGAGTCAGTCAAGCTGGTGTTAGCAGTTATAGAAGTGGGGTAAAGAATTGCATGACAGGGACATGTCTCTGTCTTGTTTCTGCCAGTAGTTTCCATATCTCACCCTAGAATCATTTATAAGTTCTCAAATATTGAGTGTCTATTATGAGTCAGGTGTCTTACCTAAACTTGGGATATAGTGGTGAAGAGAACAGAGCTGTTGACTTTAATAATATAACCTCAACCTTCCCTCTTGGGAAATAGAGCTCTTTAAGTTGCCTGTAACCTCAGCCTTACCACCCTCTTGGCCCTATGAATACACCCACTTTATACCCTTCCCCCAGCCAACCTGCCTTTCTTCCACCTGTCCTCCGACATCCAGCTGGTTCCTGTCACTCACCAAAGCAGCTTACTCACCTTATGCTCCTGTGGGAAGGGTCTAGGCGGGGCCCCCTAATGAGTTCATGGGTCCTGGGTGCTTCTGCCTTTGTGAGCCCTTTCCTCCTTTAAAAATAAAAGTAAAAATGATATTTTATGACTGCCTTGGTATCGGCATGAATGTGTTAATATTACATATTAAAACATTTTCTTTGACTTAAAAGTTTGTATTTTTTTCTTATCCTTTTAAAATAAATGAAAACATTTAGATAGGCCTTTAAAAGTATTGCAGGCCTTGATAGGGCTGGCCCGGTGGCGCAAGTGGTTAAGTGTGCGCGCTCTGCTGCGGCGGCCTGGGGTTCGCCAGTTTGGATCCTGGGCGCGCACCGACGCACTGCTTGTCAGGCCATGCTGTGGTGGCATCCCGTATAAAGTGGAGGAAGATGGGCACAGATGTTGGCCCAAGGCCGGTCTTCCTCAGCAAAGGAGAGGAGGATTGGCATCGGATGTTAGCTCAGGGCTGGTCTTCCTCACAAAAAAAAAAAAAGTATTGCAGGCCCTGAGTCCTATGCCTAATGCATGTATTGATTGTGGGTCTAGGCACCATTTGGCAAAAAGCTATTGCCTACCTATTGCTGACCGGCAAGTCAGACCAAATTAGGCAAGAAATACTCTTTGGTTTATTGTGATCTGTCTGCGACTGACTTTTCTGGGAGTTTAAGACTTCTGCCCTTTTGCTTTGATGCAATAATCATCACTCAGTTGTCACTTGGTAATTGCCTAATTATATTATTTGGTGATAAGTGAAGTTTTTAAGCGACAAACTCTTCCAAACAGCTGTGATTTGGTTTGTTTTTGATACTTTAATTTACAATTCCATTTGTAAAATCATAATTAGTCTAATTTATTTAATGACCCCCATCACAGGCTGTAGAATATTTTCTGAGGGTGTTTTTAATTACACACAAATCAACACCATAATTTTAGAAGGGTTCGAGTGAACTGGGCATTCACATAATTCCCACCATTGGTCCTTAGCCAAGGATTTAGTCCTTTTTCCCCCTACAGTAAAAAGGTTCTTAATGAATACAAAATGTTTTTCCGAAAGGTTGAATTCACTTCGTAATTTAGAGATATATCTTTCTCTTTTAAAGTTTTGGAATCTCGTTCCTGACCTTTTCTATTCTGTGCCCAGGATAAATATATTTCTTTGGATAAAGTTAATGATATTATAACTGATCCTGAACAAAAGGTTGTTCTTATAAGGACCACAATTGAATTTTTGGTTAATCTGTTAAAAGTGGTTTCATCTGTGTTTTGTTTTGCCTCTAAATTTAGGTGCGTCTCTTAATTAGCCTTACTTCAGAGCGACTTTGTGTTATTTTTCACTCTTAGGGAAACCATGATGGTGACGTTTGGAAAAATCTGAATAGGGAAGAGTGAAGCGCGATTATTTTTTTTATTTTACTGACAACTCAGAGTTCTGAAGAGTTTGGATTGCACTATGAAAAGTTTGTGTGCAAAATGTTGTCCAACTGGCCAATCTACTCAGTCTTGGGAAATGTCCTAGAAGCTTGGCAAGAAGAAGTTCTCAAGAGAGCATGAGTGCTGCCAATTTCCGATTGGCCAAGACACATTACAAGCACAACCTTCTAGAGAGAAGCAACCTGGCATTTCCACTCCAATTGGAATCTGCAACACAGATGCACATGGGAGAAAGAAGAAACAAACGTTTTCAGATTTCTGCTCCAGGTGAATCTTTCCTTCTGGTCTATCTGGTGAATCTTTCATTTCATATCTGGTCTGCTCCAATCTTCTTCTGATCACTGACCATTTCAAATATTAGGGAACAGTGGGCACATTACAGGTTAGTTTTAGAACTGAGAAACAGCCAGGGCAAATGCACGATGAGTGAACAGATCTATTTTTATACATATACACAAGGCATTGAACCTGTCAAACAGTTAAAATTGTCGCTAATAAAATTTTAGATTTGCTGTGTGAGGAAGCCTGCCTGTCATGTTGGCCCTTGCTCAAGTAGCTCCCACCCCTGGTGCCTGTTTGGAAAATGGTGACAGCTGTGCTCTTTGCCTGGCTGCTTCCATTTATGAAAACATAGGGGTAAATGGCAGTCACCCCCACAGGCCCCTTTACTGTGAATCTTCTTTTCTAGCCACAGCCAAGAGTAAAAACCCCCAACAGAATTGAATAACAGTCATTCTGGGCCTACCTCAGATAGGTTTAATTTGCTTTTTACAAAAAAAGACCTCAGGAAATTAAAGAAAGAAGATATTTGCCTAATTGGAATTTTTGAACAATATTTTTTTTTGTTCATCAAACAACACTCATTTTGTGGTATTTTTATATAGCCACTTGTGATAGTTTATGTAAGCAAGACAAAAATATCCAATTATACCAAGTAAAATTTTCCTCCTAAAGTTTATTTTCTGGGTGTGGCTGGGGAGGGCTTAGAAGGCTTGGAGCCCATACATGTCTCTTTGGAAAATCTGTCCTCATCCTGCCTTTGCGCATTGTCAACAGTGTCATCTGTGAAAACAAAGCCTAGTAGTAGATTAGTTGAGACGGTTCCTTCAGTGGGTTAATTTCTCCTTATTTCTGAAATTCTGGTTTCCTTTATCACCATGCTTCTTAGTCCTGTGCCCTTCCAAGCGCTTCTGGGATTTTGCTCATGGCCTGTGGCTTTTATCTGCCTGACCGTCAGAGCAAGGCAGTGTGTCCCTGCCCTGCCTTGTGCAGACAGCACAGAAGGGGAGCCGAGGGCACTCAGGAGCAAGCCTAGCCCCATTCTGCATGTTCTCCTCTTGGCCCGTGTTCCTATAATATGAAAGCCATCCTCTGAAAATCTCCTCTACACCTGCCTTTTCAGTTTCTATTACAGTCCCATTACTGTAAATCCCTAGGCCACCACAGAAATTCCATTCTAGACAGGGTTAAGCTGGCGAAGGTCTCTATCAGACCACTGGAAGTCAGTAGAGATTTTGTGTCTCTCTCCTATTAGGTCTCATTACTCTGTTACGATAATAGACTCCCCCCTTTCTTTATGGGACGCCTTGGGTAGAACTTGTCTCATGAATTATAAATAATGAGTGAATGAGTAGAAGAATCCTGAGGGACACATACCTATCAGGTTTTATGCCTTCGATGAACATCAGGAGACATTCCCAGATTGTCCCACAGTGTTTTGTCACTTGATTTATTTATTTCCATCCATACATATTTTTGCACCCCTCCTGAGTGCCAGGCATTGTGTTACAAAGGCAACCCACAGTCCGATAATTTAGTGTTTCAGGCATCAGCAGTCAAATTGGAAAGATGGTGACTCAGTGGACAATTCTAAAGCAAGTGGGAAGTGCTTCGATTGAGACACCACAGGGGGTAGTAGGAGTCTAGAAATAGCACCTGAACTTGTGGAAAGGGGTTAGGGGAGTCTGCCTGGAAGAGATGTCACTTTAAATTGAAAATAATTAACGAGGTAGTAGAAGAAGAGAAAGATCTGAAGGCAAGAGACTTAAAGCTTGAGGAATTAAAAGTAAATTTAGAATTTCTTCATTATATCCAGATCAAATGTCTGCTGCTTTTCCATAGCCCGTTTCCTTTTGTTGGATTATATTTGGAGATGAAGACTTACTGACCAGCATTTCCCACAGTCATCTTCACATTTTTGTGAGCAATTTTGGGCCCTATATTTTACAAGGGAGATGGGAATAGTGACTTTTGCTCAGAAAAAAGAAAACAATGTTGTGAGAGAACTTAAAAGTTGGATCATAAAGTGATGCATAAAGTAGCTGGTGTTGTTTGGCATGGAAAGATGACAACTCAAAGGGCTTCAGATTTTTGAAAGATTATCGTTTAGAAGATGGGTTATTGCAGGTTTGACAATTCCTCTTGTCGCCACCGTGTTTCCTATCAGACGTCAGTAATTAACCAATTTCTTCCCTTTGAGCACCAGGTGCAGCCCCTCGGCCCCATCCAGCATGGTGCTTTCAGCAGTTATTGCTCTGCACGACTCTGGATTGAATTTCTTTGCCATTTCTAGGTTGGCCGTTCTCTGTGTGCTGCTGAGGGTTCAGCTGAGACCAATGGGTAAAAGATAGAGATTCAACTTCAAAAACTGTCAGATCTGATCAACGATGGAATAAGTTGCTCCTAGAGGTAGTAAATTTCTTAACATGAGAAGTTTTCAGAGATATATTTTGGGAAAAAAATTAACATCAGTTTTTCCGATGGTTCTACTCTCCCACTCCTAGCCTTATAGTGAAAAAGGCGAGAGAGAGACTGTCTCTGAGAAGCAGCGAGGTCAGAGATCCCCGGCTCTAGGGATGAGAAGGGTCTTCTTTGGGTCACAAGGTCAGCACTCTGCGCGAGCTGCAATGGGGAAGACGCACCAAGGAAGGTTGGATCTCAAGCAAGGGTTTCCAGTCCTCCCACAGTGTTCCATGCGGGGCACTTCAGGACAGAGCACAAGTCTTGTAGGGACTACTGGTGGCTTGGAAAGTTGGGATGTTGGGGGCAACTGTGACAGGGTGGAGAGCATTGGCTTCCACCCCTTAAGTCTCCTGAATTTAAAGTATCTGAGGAGGGGAGAGGAACCTCAGTAACGGTGATATAGAATTTCCTCCCAGCCCAACTGGCATGAGGTTCAGAGTCAGATTTCATTTCACTTAAATAAAAGGAAGATTTCTTGCACATATACTTCAGTTTGGGGCCTGAGGTTTGGACCTACTACAATATGACTAATAATCATTGGCCAGGAAAGTCATTGAAGGGACTCAAATATTGAAGCCTGGCTGGACTAGTTAAATTATACAGTCCATTTCAATTCTGAGATATTATAATTTTTTGACTCATGAAATCAGTAATTAAAATTTCTCTCACTCTTCTCATTTTGGCAGCACAACTCTAATTTCTTTCACTCTATCTCATACAATGTGCAAGATATTTTCATTCACCTTTTGCACACTCCTGTAAACCTTTACAATAGTTATAAATTTTTTGAAATGTGGGTTCCCCAAATCTGATACTGTAGGCTAAGTGTGGCCTCAATTTCTGCATCTGTGAAACGCAATGATTAACAGCACCTGTTCAGGGACAGATTGTGAAATGAAGGATGCTTCACCTCTGGGCTCCTAGCACATTCTCTGGGCCTCTTCCAAGGCCCTAGGAGCAGGGTTATCAGATTTAGCAAACAAAAAAATACAGGAAACTCAGTTAAATTTGAATTTCAGGTAATAAAACAATGAAATTATTTTTAATATAAGTATGTCCCAAATTTTACATGGGACATACTTATACAAAAAATTATTTGTTTATCGGAAATTCAAATTTAACTGGGATTCCTGTATTTTATCTGGCAATCCCACCTAGGAGGTGTCCTAGAAATAGTGCATTAGTAATTATCTTCTGGAAGAGAGAGCCCAAATTGTATAAGCACCACAAAACCTGCATTCTTTTGTGTATGGTTCAGTTTGAGATCATGATTAATTTAAAGCACTTACATTACCATTATTAAAACTATTACAATTATTGATGTTATTTTGTTAGAAATATGTCTTGCTAGAGAAGGGTCACAACATTGCCTGGCTTTTGCTGACATATTTAGCTTATGATGAACCCAGATCAGCAGCTCTTACTCTTTTTCACTTTCAAAAGTGTTTAATTACTTTTTCCTGTGTTGAAAATTCCATTTGCATCAGGCCCTGTCTATCCACAGCATTTTAATGAATCCATAGCCTGTTCCCAGCCCTATTCCTAGCCACTGCTTCTCCTATCAGGAGATAAGGGAATGCATGTAACTTTGGAGTCAGAAACAGGATTCTCTCACTCAAGCAGAATCCTGTGAAAATATTATTGAACCACTCACAAAAATGAGACTGGAAAGGAAAGGAATTTTCTTTTGAGGCCAATTGTCTGCTTCCTTTTATAGCTCAGTTCTTATTTTTCTGATTTTCGAGTAGTCAGAGAGCTCTTCCTCCCCCCACACTAGTTGTTGGTGAGTCTTGTATCAGCGCATGTCACCCTAGGCAGTAGCTCTCTGGGTGTCCATTCTGACAACTGCCTTGGGGAACTGTTTGTCACACAGATACAATAGAACTCAATTTTAGCCAAGCTTGTGTTTACTTAGATCTACTTCACCCACCCAGGTTTTGGATATTCCCCCTAAAAGCTGACGAATCCAATGAATACTTGATAGCTCTCTACCAACACATGAGGAGGGATTGGTCCTGCTTCACAGCATCTGGGATATAAAGGGCCTTCACTGTGCTTAAAAAAAAAAAGTTTTCTTATCAGTTTCTTAAGGTTGCTTTGGCAAGCAACTAGGGAGTAGGCTTGTAATATTTCTTACATTCTATGCTTGGAATTGCTAATGCAAAATCAATTATCCCACCATCATTTTAAACACTATGTAAGAAGTACAAGAGTTATGCTAATGGTTCAGAGAATACAATTCGAATCTACGGAAGTTGTGCTGCTTTATCACTGATAGTTTTCACCCTGTGCTTAACCTTGAACGATTTTCCTTTTCAAACCAGTGTCCCAGTGCCATGGTGTCACTCACTGCTTTCTGGTTTCCGTATACCAGGTCTATACCAGCGAATACTCCAGGGCCACTAAAGTCATTTGTTGCCAGCATGCTCTCAGCTGCAGTTATCTCCTCATTGACCAGCGGGCACTTTGCTAATCATTAAGTCTGGTCCAAAGTAAGCTGTAGAAAAAACCCAGGCATTGCCCGTCATTGCAAGACAAAAAGCCTGCTTTCCACGGCCAGGTGGTTTTCCAGGACTAATCAGGTTGCTATGTCAGAAAAGTCTTAGGACAATGTCACAGTACAAGGAAAATGTCCTGGATAAGCACTGAGAATTAAAACTTGGTCTCATTTTTTTTTCAGAATATGGTACAGCACTAAATGATTGCTAGTCTTCAGGGCTTTTACTAATGGTATTTATTATGGTAGCTAACATATTTTGAGGGCTTTCTATGTGCCAGGCCCTGTGATATGGAATTTACCACATCATCTCATTGAATTCTCCCCACCTGAAGAGGCGTCAGTACTATTTCCCCATTATACAAATGTGACACGAGTGCTTAAGGAGTTTCCCAAAATCAGAAAGCCAGTTCATTTTGGAAAGGGTGAGTGAAAGGTCAAAATCAATCTGGTGGGCTCTGGCTTCCAGCATCACCTAATTTAACCCAACTTTGGACCAAGTACAAGACTACCTGTACTTGAATCCTGGATCCACATCTCAGACTTAGCTTCTTTGTTCACAAAAGGGATCTAATAACAACATCTCCAGCAAAGTGTTGTAAAGGTGAAAGGGATAGTAATAACATTAATTAACACTTATGAATGCTTGTCAGGTGCCGGGCACTGTTTCTAAGTTCACTGAACATACCTGCCTATTTATTTCTGACTACAAATCTGTGAAGTTGATGACACTGTCTGCTTTAGAACAGGGGAGCTGACGTACACAGAAGTTATGTAACTTTCCCAGGGTTACGCAAAGAGGAAATGGTAGAGGTGGCATACCAACCCAGGCAGTCTACCTGGAACCACTATACTCTGTAGCCTTCAGTAATGTAACCAGAACACTTAGCAGAGTGCCCACCACATGGTACCCACTCAATAAATGTCCATCATTTAAGAACACAACTCTGTGCCAGATGCTATGCGAGGACTTTATATACGGTATTTCAAATAATTCTCATGACCACCTAATAAAGTAGCAAGGAACCCACTTTTGCATGTTTGGACACTAAGTTACAGATGAAATACTTCGCCCAAGGTTACATCTCTTTCACACACCACATTCCTATAGTGGGTGGCCATGTCGGGACACAGACCCTTTGTCTCTTGAATCCCAAAGATTGGTTTTGACCGTAGCCAAATAGCAAGATGGCTGTTGCTGTTTTTAGGAATAACAATCTCAGATAGTAGCATGTTTTTATATAAACCTTTTACATTTTCTGTATGTCTCAATACATTTCTGTATGTCTCAAATGGCTCCCATGTAATCTTTTGATGCTTATTTAGGTTTGGTTTCTGGAGTTATGAAATTGATCATGTTTTACTACCACTTCTTTTTAATTTCTCCCTCTACTGTAACATGTAAAATCTCCACATTCAGTGTTTTCCATCTCACTGGGAGCATTGGCACTGCAGGAGCCATTTCACATTCTAGGGCTCTGCTGTACCTCCCTTTGGGGTGATATATCAGACAATCTGTCACAGCAAGATGCTAAATGCCAGATGTTGCGTTGTCAGCTTGGATCATCCTTTGAACATCTGTCTCCAGTCCTGAAAGAGGAAATGCCCTAATGTTCAGAAAACGTGGCTATTTATAAGGAAGTGTATGGCTGCTAATTAGTCACCAGGAGTGATCCAAAGAGGTAAAGTTACCCCAAAGGAAACTAGCCACATCCTGTAAACTCAGTGGTATTTTCAGTGGGTGAAGACTGGAGGGGTATTGGCTAACTCTAAGGAGAACTTATTTGACGCCCTTCTCTTGCTTTCTTTCAATCCCAGTGTCTATGTGGGTTTTCCTGGGACTTCTTCATTTTTTGGATTAATCAAGCAAAGAACATTTAAAGAAGGTTTGTTTTAGGGAAGCCACTGTGCTATGTACTGGAGAGACAATTATCATAGAATCTCTGCCTTTAAAGAATTACTATTGAGAGGCGGAGTCAAGATGGCGGCGTAGGCAGACTCTGAACTCACCTCCTCCCGTGGACACAGCCAATTTACAACTACTCGTGGAAAAATTACCCCTGAGACAGAACTGAAAACTGCATAAGAGGAACTCCTGCAACAACGGACAATCCTCACTGAGGTAGAAGAGGCAGAGACTCCCTTCTGGAGAGGAAAAACGCCGCCTTCACAAGCCGCCAGCGTCACGGCCGCCGGGAGCAGCTCACAGGTATGAAGCCCTCCCTGGAGGAGCGGGGCCCTGAGGCGGGGAGCGCCGCCGCTGTGGGCATTTTGTGGACCCAGCACAGTAGAGACCAGCGGCATAATATCTGACTTTGCCTGCTACTAAAACACTGGGGAGCACCCCCAGAAAACCCGGTTCACAAAGAAACTAAAACTGGCTCTTAAAGGGCCCGCGCGCAAACTCACCCATTTCAGAAAGCATCCTAAAATCACCAGAAAGAAAGGTGCACAGTGCTGTGGTGAAAAGAGACTCACCTAATAGGCCCTGAGTGCATCTCGGTGAGGGGTGAGATCTCTCCAGGGACTGGGACATTGGCCTCGGCCATTGTTGTGGCCTGGTGTGAGCGTGCTGACACAGACGCCATTGGAGTTCTCCCTGAGGCCTGCTAGCCCAGGGTCTGCCCCACCCGCTAGAGCACCGATTTAATCCAGCTCAGCCAGGGCAGGCAGCCCACCCTAGAGACTGGCCCCACCCAACCACAAGCCCTCAGGCAACTTCTGGGCCTCCATAGATTGGTGACTGGATTCTCTGCAGCCTGGCAACTGAGCCAACTTTAGCGGGGCAGGGTGTGCACAAGGAGCGGGTGGAGAGTGTGGGGCAGTGGCGGAGTGTGTGGGGCTCCCGCCGTGGAGAGACTGGGTCCGCTTGGGGAGGTCGGGGCACTCACACGGGGCAGGACTGTGTTGACTGTGTGTGTGGACCAGTGGGCGGCACGGTTTGTCAGCTGCAGAAGACTTGTGCTTCTCAAAGACCCACATAGGAGGTTTGCCCGACCTTCCAAAGCCTGAAACGATTGGGTGCTCCTTTGCCTGAGGCCAGCCCCACCCAGCTGCAATCCTCAGAGAGCTGACAAGAGACCTAATAGGCTAGAGGCTTACAGCAATTGTAAGGCCCTGAGCCTAACAACCTGCCACGCTGGGGGCCTACTCACTTAAAAGAAATACTGGAACACAAATGTGGTATTAGAACTTGCAGCCAACTGTGCTGGGGCTCCCCACACCTGATAAAGAGACTGAAGGGCCCACAACAACTACAAGCAGCTGAGCATTACAACAGCTGGCCAGGAGCATAACTCAGCCTCCCTGGGCGCCTACAGGGAGAGCAAACAGGCCACAACAGAAGGACACACGTAGCCCACATAGGGGTCACCCCTGGAACATTGAGAACTGAGGGAAGCACACTGGAAGCCTCCTAAGGCATCACTTACATAAGGTCACCTATCCAAGAGCAGGAGACGTAGCTGACCTACCTAATACGTAGACACAAGCACAGGGAAAGAGGCAAAATGAGGAGGCAAAAGAATACATTCCAAGTAAGGGAACAGGACAAAACCCCAGAAAAGGAACTAAGTGAAACAGAAATGAGCAACCTACCTGACAGAGAGTTCAAACTAAGACTGTTAAGGATGCTCACTGATGTGGGGAGAAGAATAGATGAACTCAGTGAGAATGTCAACAAAGAAATGGAAGATATAAAAAAGAACCAATCAGAAATGAAGAATACAATACTGGAAATGAAAAATTCATTAGAGGGACTCAAAAGTAGAGTAGAGGATACAGAAGAACGGATCTGTGAGCTGGACGAAAGACTAGAAGAAATTACCCAAGGTGAACAGGTAAAAGAGAAAAGAATTAAAAAGAGTGAGGACAGTCTAAGGGACCTCTGGGACAACATCAAGCACACTGACATCCGTGTTCTAGGTGTCCCGGAAGGAGAAGAGCGAGACAAGGGGGCAGAGAATCTATTTCAAGAAATAATAGATGAAAACTTCCCTAACCTAAGGAAGGAAACAGACATCCAGGTACAGGAAGCACAGAGAGCCCCAAACAAGATAAACCCAAAGAGGCCCACACCAAGACACATCATAATCAAAATGTCCAGATTAAAGATAAAGAGAGAATCCTAAAAGCCACAAGAGAAAGTCAAGTTACATACAAAGGAAACCCCATAAGGCTATCAGCTGACTTCTCAGCAGAAACCTTACAGGCTAGAAGAGAATGGCATGATATATTTAAAGTGCTAAAAGGAAAAAACTTAAAGCCAAGAATACTCTACCCAGCAAGATTATCATTCAAAATGGAAGGAGAGAGCAAAATTTTCCCAGATAAGCAAAAATTAAAGGAGTTCGTCACCAAGAAACCAGTGCTACAAGAAATGTTAAAGGGACTGATTTAAGGGGAAAAGAGAAGACCACAAATAGGAAAAATTATCTATTTCCATGATTAGAACATAATGGATACAAATACACAAAAAAGAGGTTAGATATGATATCAAAAACATAAAAGGAGGGAGGAGGGGAGTTAAGAGTACAGCTTTCAGACAGAGGTCAAACTAAAGAGACCATCAATTCTGTATAGAAGAAGAAAGGAACAGAGAAGGACTACTAAAACACTGAGAAAAAAAAAAAAGTTAAAAAATGGCCGTAAGTACATACTTATCAATAGCTACTTTAAACGTCAATGGACTAAATGCTCCAATTAAAAGGCATAGGGTGGCTGATTGGATAAAACAACAAGACCCATATATATGCTGCATACAAGAGACACACTTCAGACCTAAAGACACTCACAAACTGAAAGTGAAGGGATGGAAAAAGATACTCCACGCAAATGGCAATGAAAAGAAAGCTGGGGTAGCAGTACTCATATCAGACAAAATAGACTTTAAGACAAAAACTATAAAAAGAGACAAAGAAGGGCATTACATAATGATCAAGGGAACAATCCAACAAGAGGATATAACACTTGTAAATATCTACGCACCCAATGTAGGTGCACCTAAATATATAAAGCAATTATTAACAGACATAAAAACAGAAATAGACAGTAACACAATAATAGTAGGGGACTTTGACACTCCACTTACACCAGCGGATAGATCATCCAAACAGAAGATCAATAAGGAAACATTGGCCTTAAACGACACACTAGAACAGATGGACCTAGTAGATATGTACAGAGCATTCCATCCAAAAACCGAAGAATACACGTTCTTTTCAAAGGCACATGGAACATTCTCCAGGATTGATCACATATTAGGCCACAAAACAAGTCTCCATAAATTCAAGAAGATTGAAATAATACCAAGCATCTTTTCTGACCACAACGGTATGAAACTAGAAATCAACTATAGGAAGAAAATCAGAAAAGCCACAAATATGTGGAGATTAAGCAAAATGCTACTGAACAACGACTGGGTTAACGAAGAAATCAAAGAAGAAATCAAAAAATACCTGGAGACAAATGAAAATGAAAATACGACATGCCAGAAATTATGGGATCGAGCAAAAGCGGTTCTAAGAGGGAAGTTTATAGCGATACAGGCCTATCTCAACAAACAAGAAAAATCTCAAATAAACAATCTAACAATGCACCTAAAGGAACTGGAAAAAGAACAAACCAAGCCCAAAATCAGTAGAAGAAGGGAAATAATAAAAATCAGAGCAGAAATAAATGAAATAGAGACCAAAAAAACAATAGAAAAAATTAATAAAACCAAGAGCTGGTTCTTTGAAAAGATCAACAAAATTGACAAATCTTTAGCTAGACTCACCAAGAAAAAAAGAGAAGGCACAAATAAGTAAAATCAGAAATGAAAGAGGAGAGGTTACAACAGACACCTCGGAAATACAAAAGATTATAAGAATATACTATGAAAAGCTATATGCCAACCAATTCGACAATCTGGAAGAAATGGATAAATTCTTAGAATCATACAACCTTCCAAAACTGGATCAAGAAGAAGTAGAGAATTTGAATAGACCAATCACCAGTAAGGAGATCGAAACAGTAATCACAAACGTCCCCAAAAATAAAAGTCCAGGACCAGATGGCTTCCCTGGTGAATTCTACCAAACATTCAAAGAAGACTTAATACCTATCCTTCTCAAACTCTTCCAAAAAATTGAGGAGGGGGGGAAGCTCCCTAACTCATTCTACGAAGCTGACATTACCCTGATACCAAAACCAGACAAGGACAACACAAAAAAAAAGAAAATTATAGGCCAATATCACTGATGAACATCGATACAAAAATCCTCAACAAAATACTAGCAAATCGCATACAACAATATGTTAAAAAGATTATACACCATGATCAAGTGGGATTTATTCCAGGGATGCAGGGATGGTTTAACATTTGCAAATCAATCAACGTAATACACCACATTAATAAAATGAAGAATAAAAATCATATGATCATCTCAATAGATGCAGAGAAAGAATTTGACAAGATACAGCATCCATTTATGATAAAAACTCTGAATAAAATGGGTATAGAAAGAAAGTATCTCAACATAATAAAGACCATATATGAGAAACCCACAGCTAATATCATCCTCAATGGTGAAAAACTGAAAGCCATCCCTCTAAGAACAGGAACCAGACAAGGATGCCCACTCTCACCACTCCTATTTAACATAGTACTGGAAGTCCTAGCCAGAGCAATCAGGCAAGAGAAAGAAATAAAAGGGATCCAAATTGGAAAGGAAGAAGTGAAACTCTCACTATTTGCAGATGACATGATTTTATATATAGAAAACCCTAAAGAATCCACCAGAAAACTTTTAGAAGTAATAAACGAATATGGTAAAGTTGCAGGATACAAAATCAACATACAAAAATCAGTTGCATTTCTGTACACTAAGAACGAAGTAGCAGAAAGAGAAATTAAGAATACCATCCCATTTACAATTGCAACAAAAAGAATAAAATACCTAGGAATAAACTTGACCAAAGAGGTGAAAGATCTGTACACTGAAAACTATAAAACATTTCTGAAAGAAATTGAAGAAGACACAAAGAAATGGAAAGATATTCCGTGCTCTTGGATTGGAAGAATTAACATAGTTAAGATGTCCATACTTCCTAAAGCCATCTATAGATTCAATGCAATCCCTATCAAAGTTCCAACAACATTTTTCACAGAAACAGAACAAAGAATCCTAAAATTTATATGGAAAAACAAAAGACCCCGAATAGCTAAAGGAATCCTGAGAAAAAAGAACAAAGCTGGAGGTATCACACTTCCTGATTTCAAAATATACTACAAAGCTATAGTAACCAAAACAGCATGGTACTGGCACAAAAACAGACACACAGATCAATGGAATAGAATCGAAAGCCCAGAAATAAACCCACACATCTATGGACAGCTAATCTTTGACAAAGGAGCCAAGAACATACAATGGGGAAAAGAAAGTCTCTTCAACAAATGGTGTTGGGAAAACTGGATAGCCATATGCAAAAAAATGAAAGTAGACCCTTACCTTACACCATACACAAAAATTAACTCCAAATAGATTAAAGACTTGAATGTAAGACCTGAAACTGTGAAACTTCTAGAAGAAAACGTAGGCAGTACGCTCTTCGACATTGGTCTTAGCAACATCTTTTCAAACACCACGTCTGACCGGGCAAGACAAACAATAGAAAAAATAAACAAATGGGACTACATCAAACTAAAAATCTTCTGCACAGCAAAGGAAACCATCAAAAAAACGAAAAGACAACCTAACAGTTGGGAGAAGATATTTGCAAACCATACTTCTGATAAGGGCTTAATCTCCAAAATATATAAAGAACTCATGCATCTCACCAACCAAAAAACTACCAACCCAATTAAAAAATGGGCAAAAGACCTGAACAGACATTTCTCCAAAGAAGATATACAGATGGCCAACAGACACATGAAAAGATGTTCAAAATCACTAACTATCAGGGAAATGCAAATCAAAACTACAATGAGATATCACCTCACGCCCGTCAGAATGGCTATAATTAACAAGACAGGAAACAACATGTGTTGGAGAGGATGTGGAGAGAAGGGAACTCTCATACACTGCTGGTGGGAGTGCAAACTGGTGCAGCCACTATGGAAAACAGTATGGAGATTCCTCAAAAAATCAAGGATAGAACTCCCATATGATCCAGCTATTCCACTGCTGGGTATTTATCCAAAGAACTTGAAAACACCAATTTGTAAAGGTACATGCACCCCTGTGTTCATTGCAGCGTTATTCACAATAGCCAAGACTTGGAAGCAACCTAAGTGCCCATCAAGGGACGAATGGATAAAGAAGCTGTGGTATATATACACAATGGAATACTACTCAGCCATAAGAAATGATGAAATCCAGCCATTTGTGACAACATGGATGGACATTGAGGGTATAATGCAAAGTGAAATAAGTCAGAGGGAGAAGGTTAAATACCATATGATTTCCTTCATTAAGTAGTAGATAATAACAACAATAAACAAACACATAGGGCCAGAGATTGGATTGGTGGTTACCAGAGGGGAAGGGGGGAGGGAGGAGGGTGAAAGGGATAATTTGGTACATGTGTGTGGTGATGGGTTGTAATTAGTATTTGGGTGGTGAACATGATGTAATCTATGCAGAAATAGAAGTACAATGATGTACACCTGACATTTTTACCATGTCATAAACCAATGTTACTGCAATAAACAAAAATTAAAAAAAAAATAAAGAATTACTATTAAACAGTATTTGCTCTACATGTCTTTGTACAATTGAAACTATTTTGATTCATTTATTTATCCATTCATTAATAAGTTTGGTATTGAGTGCCTAGTTTATCTTTAATTAGAATATGATAAAACTAAAATAAATGTTTGGTTTTTAAAAAATTTTTTAGTTTTATCTTTAGAACATCAGGCCTAGGGTTTAACCAGGGAAAACATTATCTTGTATTAGTTTCCTATTGCTGCTATAACAAATTACCAGAAATTTGATGGCTTAAAATAGCATAAATCTATTAGCTTACAGTTCGGGAGGTCAGTGTCCAAAATGGGCTTTACTGAGCCAAAATCAAGTTGTCAGACAGGCCATGCAAGCTCTGTAAGCTCTAGGTGGGAATCTGTTTCCTTGCCTTTTCCAGCTTCTAGAGGCTACCTGCATTCCTTGGCTCATGGCCTCTTCCTCCATCTGTAAAGCTGGCAGCATAGCATCTTCAAATCTCTGATAAATCTCTCTTTGACTCTGGCCCTCTGCTTCCATTGCCATATCTCCTTCCTTTTATGACTCTGATCCTCCTCTTGTAAAATCTCCCTCTTATAGGCCCTTGGGACCCTTGTGATTACATTGATTGGGTGCACCCAGATAGTCCAGGATAATCTTCCCACCTCAAGATCCGTAATCACATCTACAAAGTACATCTTACCATGTGTATTAATTTTCTAGGGCTGCTATAACAAAGTATCACAAACTTCATGGCTAAAACAACAGAAACTGATTGTCTCATAGTTCTGGAGGCTAGAAGTCCAAAATCAAGGTGTCAACAAGGCCATGTTCCTTTTGAGACTCTCGGCAGAACCCTTCCTTGCCCTTTCGTAACTTCTGGAGGTGGCTGCAACCCTTGACATTCTTTGGCTTGCAGCTGCATCACTCCAGTCTCTGTCTCTGTCACCACATGGTGTTGTCCCTCTGCTTCTCTCTCTTCACGTGGCATTTTCTTCTTCTTATGAAGACATCGGTCATAGTGGATCAGGGCCCACTCTAATGACCTCATCTTAATTTGATTGCATCTGAAAAGATCCTATTTCCAAATAAGATCATGTTCACAGGCACAGGGGGGTTAGGACTTAAATATGTCTTTTTGGGGACACAATTCAACCCATAACACCATGTAAGGTAATCACAAGTTCCAGGGATTAGGACATAAACCATGGTCTTTGAGGGGACAATTATTCAGTCTCTATATATATATCTCTAGATTACAGATGATAAAGTTAAGTCCCTCAGAGCACAAAGGGCTTGCCTGAGTTCCCAGGAAGGGTCTGAGCTGAGTCTAGATCTGTGGACTTTCTGGCTTATGCAACTTCTACCTGAGTAGATAAGTGCTTCTCATAGTGTCATATTAAAGACTCCTTTGGTGAAAATTCACAGAAATTGTGTTAGAATCATTGACAAGGACAAAGATTTAGAAGTTTCAATGACTATTTTTAGGGAATGCCATGGACTGGTTTTATGGCTGAGGAAATCACCTTTTAAATTTGACCTTATTTACCTGAGCTTTGAAACAGGATTATCATACAAACTTAAAATGAAATTGGCTGATGACTAATTAAAGGATCCTAACAAACTAAACGAGCAGGGAGAGCCACAGAAGGAAGGAGCAGTAATTTATGTTAAAAGCCAACTGGCGGAGCATAGCGTGGGTGAGCCATCAAACAGGAGCAGGACAAAGTTATTGCTGGCTGGCCCTTGAACCCTTCCTCTGCATGTCAAAACACTTAGAAGTTAGCTTCTTCCCTTCGATGATAGCATTTAAAATCTAAAGCTCATATTCCTTCTTTAGCATCAATTATTAAAAAGAAAAAATAGACCATCTCAGCTATTTTAGCCCTCCCTGCATTTCCTCTACTTTTCATTTGCTCTTAGAACTCTCAAGACCCTAAGATGAAAACTTTTCCTTTAATTAATAAAGATTGTATGAAATACTTCAGCAAATTCACACACTCCATTGTCAAACCCACAGTTCAACTTGGAAAGATAAAAAAAGTAAGATTTGGAATCTCCCCAAATCCCAATTAGGTCAGGTGGAACTATATTTGAGAGAAAGAATCAGGAAGACCTTCCTCACAGATCTGTATCTCTAAATAGATCAGGGATTTGCTAGGGCTCTGGGTTAATCATGACGAGAAGGGAAATGGCTGACTTTTCTGTCACTTAATACATAGGCAGCAGGATGAGTTTGGAAATGTGAACTTGATATTGTCCTACTGCTGTGTCATGTATATGTGATATAAGGGGCACACTTTTACTGAGTTGCCCATATTTTCTCTGAAAGGTTTTTTCTGTGCAAAGAGGGAGATAATATGGGACAGATTCATGCAGTGAGACCTGGTCATGCAGGTTCAACTGCACTCAGCTCCCCCTCTCCTCTTCATTTCCGCGTGAGTTGGGGAATCAGTTGGCCTCTCTTGCCCTTAGATTCCTTACTTATAAATAAGGGATTGGGTAAATCTCTAAGGAATCTATCATTTTACGATGTTAAAAGAATAATCTTTTCATTACATTTGTTGCTATACTGAGGACATCTGTGGAAAATTTCACCTCTTTGTGCACAATGGCTCACTGTAGCTTTGCACTACTTCTTGTGGTGCATAATAAGAAATATATCATATGAGAATGATGTAGGAAGGAAGTCTAGATCCTCTGAATGGTTACCCTGGTGGAGCCTACTTTCTAAATGGTTCGTGGTCATAGGGAACATGAGAGTGAGAATTCTCAGAATTTCCCGAAGTGTCCTCCCTGGAAGATGAATTCCAGAGGATCTATCAGTTATGATGGTGTTTTGCTGCAAAGAATAGAAAACCCTACTACCTTCCTACTAAATGTGTGATTCAAGGATCAGCATCTGCATCACCTGGGAGGAGGGTAGGGGCCTCAGCCTAGATCTACTGAATTAGAATTTGCATTGTAACAAATCCCCAGGTGATTCATATGCATATTAAAGTCTGAGAAGCACTTTCCTACTGACCACAGTGCCATAAACAGAAGGTGTTTATTTATTTAATGCAATAGGAAGGCCGGGAGTAGGCAGTTCAGGCTTACGCGGCCTCTCAGTGATGCGACTGGGGGACCCAGACTTTGGCCATCTCTTTGCTCCACCATCCTCAGCATGTAGGGCTCTGACCTCATTCATTGGCCTTAGAAGCACAAGGTGGCTGCTGCCCCATTGCCTTCTGGGCAAGAGGAAAGGGAAGGGCAAAGGCAACAGAGAAAGAAAAAAGGTGAGCCCCTGCTTGATTATTCTAAAAGGGCGCCGCCTCCAGTGGTTCCAGCTCTTGGTAGTTGTAACTTCGGCGTACAGCCAAGGTTAGACACAAGGGAGGCTGAACTATAAAGTATTTAATGTTCCAGCTTCTGTACTACAGAAGGCACAGGAGAAGCGGGCTCTGAGTTGCTCTCAGGTGGCCAATCCACTGCATTTGTCATATTTGTTAATACTTGTTCATGGAGAAAAAGAATGGCCAATTAAGTTTGGGAAGTAAATCTAAATAGGTTTCTTGTATACAGGACTTCTTAAAACCTTTAATGCACCAAGGTACATTTTAAATCTCCCAGAGGGGAATAGATTATGTAGGGTTTTCCACTTATCTGATCACAAAACTTCTTTTTCTAGGAATCAGTTTTCTGCCAAAAAACCAAATGCAGAAAAAAAGGAAAAAGTAGATTGCTATCATGGTGATTATTTTAGAGCAGGGGTCAACAAACTTTTCTGTAAAAGGCCAGAGAGTAAATATTTTTGTCTTTGTGCACCATGTTGTCCCTATCCAACTACTCAACCCAGCTGTTAGAGGACAAAAACCTTGGACAATATGCATATAGGTTTGGCCCTCTGTGGGCTGCACATTGGCCATGGGCCATAATTTGTTGACTTTTCTTTAAGAGTTAGCCACATGGGGCCAGCCTGGTGGCGTAGTGGTTAAGTGTGTGTGCTCTGCTTCAGAGGCCCAGCGTTCATGGGTTCAGATCCCTGGCACACACTGATGCACCACTTGTCAAGCCATGCTGTCGCGGCATCCCATATAAAGTAGAGGAAGATGGACATAGATGTTAGCCCAGGGCCAATCTTCCTCAGCAAAAAGAGGAGGATTGGCATCAGATGTTAGCTCAGGGCTGATCTTCCTTACAAAAAACAAAAAAAGGGAGTTAGCCACAACAAAAACAAGATTAAAAGCAATACAACCACAACACATCTACTAATATGTGTATCGTGCCCTAGATTCTACATAAGATAATATAGATTTATATTTATATTGTATTTTTATATTTAATGTGAATATATTTTATATATAATATAAAATATGTTATATAAGCACATACACACAAAATTTCTTTGATAATAACAAACCTGTGAAAGGTATTATCTATCATGTGGTTTCCTGAAAAAATTAGAGTATCATGCTATAAATATCACTAAGAAATGGAAGCATTCTTCAGGGCTCTGGATATTATATTTAGTTAATTGTATAAACACTACAATGCTTTGAATTTATAATTTTTTCTTCTCAGTGTGCTCAGAGAATTTCTTAAATTTAATCTTCATATTTTTTCTTTGAGGAAGTCCAGAATCCATCCAATTATTCACATGGGCCTTTGAAAGTACTGTATGTACTTTGTATTTACTATTGGGATCTTAAATTTCTAGACCTTAAATCCTTCCCCCCATCTCCCCTTCCAACCATATGGGACTTTTAACGGCAGCTCCGCTCCACTGCTGTTATGTGCTACCATTATACCACGTGCATGGGTCTATCACAGTGTATCTGTGGTATTTTAGTGCATTTGCTGATTTAAATGCTCACGTGTCTTCCCCTAAGAAACAATAAGCCACTCGAGGGCCAGGCCTGCGTGTGTTCTATTTGTTCATGTGCCCTCAGTGCCAAGGAGAGATCTTGATAAATGCATGTTGTTGAGTGAAGGGTTTCATGTTAATAGCGGGGGTGGGGGGTCATGAGGAAGCGGTAAGGGTGACTTCACAGCTGCTGGGCTGTCCCTGCGGTTTCAGAGTCAGTGTCTTCTATACTCACTGACACACTGTCTCCACTGCTGCAGTTGGCCATCCGTTCTGACTGCTGGTATTTTCTGTCATGTCACAGCAAGGAGAACAGATCCCAAGGCGAGCACAACAACGTACCTGTGGATTGAGTTCAGGCCATTAAATTGCCATCATGAGCCCTATCTAATGTCATTATAGTCCAGTTCTAGCAAAGCAGAGAAATAGAGAAAAAAATGATACAATTACCAATGTACACGTTCTCAGACTTTCAAAAGAGCCTGAAGGAAGACATGTCTGTAATAGATGGCATGGTACACACAAGCGCACACACACACACACAGCCACCCCTTCAGAGGGGAAGTTTGTAAACCATAGGAGGAAGAGAATTACTTAACTAAGGATTCATTTGGATCTGAGCCCATTTCATTCTGTGGCTCTTTCTACAGCCAAGTCTCTTTTCCAGGGGTTTATGGAAGAAATTTTGCAAATTCAAAAGAGGGAGTTTTGAAAAGCTGAGACCCTTAAATCACGCGAAGCGTTTACCTGGTGACATAAGTTGTCTTGTAGTTTACTTTGGGATTAAAAAGAAGAAAGAACAGCATTGGTGGACCAAAAATTGGGTGAGAGCATATATATGTACTCAATGGCATAGAATAGGCCCCTATATAATTTTGTATCGAATGCACTGCATCTTGGGTTTGCTAACTATAAGGTGACTTTTGGAGATGTTGTTATAGTAGTTTTGATTTGGAATCTTTCCTCTGAAAAGGCTTTAGGGATGTTCGGGTATTTTCTTACTAGAGCAGGTTTCCCAAGTAACACCTTGCATGGTGTACTGTGCTGCTCCCCTCTCTTAATGTTCATATACTTTCTTTCTCTTTGTGTTGTTGTTATTATTGTTGTTGTATTAGCCTCATTTCTTAGAGAAAATCTTGTGCAAAATGTCCATTTCTCTTGGCTCCTTAAAATTTTATTATCGGATTTTTTGTCATCTGATTTTTGCAAATAGACCTGGAAACTTTGGGAATCCTTGTGCCTTAATATTATTTAAAAAATGCGTCCTACCTCCTCTCTAATTACCTATAATCAGGAAGGCTAGCTGGTGGACACATGGTGTCGTAGCTCTGTGAAATGCTGCCTGGTGGCTGTAAACACGGCCATATGTTCTCTGTGAAGTATGGCTATAATCACCAGCAACAGGAACAGCTGATAGAGGATGAAGCCTCGGCTCTTTGCTTCCTCCTGCTTTCTTCTCAAAACCTGTGAGGCACTTTGCAGATCAGCTTAATATTTTCTCTTAGCCATCACTGCTTCTGCTAAATTTGCTTTGTATTTTAGCTGCAGTTCTTTCCAACGTATATTTGAGCTGGAAATTGCAGTTATTAAAAGAACATGTTTAGTACCTTCCTGTTTAACATCACAACACTTTGATTGGGATGGCCTCTCTAAATCCTGCAGTACACACCTCGTCCAGGTTTCTAAAACTAAGTGGTTATCAAGAAAGAGGATAAAACCATCAAAATTTTCACAGTGAATGAACGAGAATTTCTCAGCAAAGTTCAGTAGATTTGCCCTGAACTGGTGCAGCTTCTAAAACCCTTGAGCCTAATTGCTTTCCTGCATTTTGGCAAGAAAAATAGCCGACTTGCAATGGAGTAGACAGAAGAGGTTTGAAAGAAAGTGTCTTTTAAGAAAAGCTTCCAATGAAAATTTCAATCAATATTTTTAATCCCAGAAGACTAGATAAAATATGATATAATGTTCCTTGCACTGAGAGATTGTGGATTGGGTTGTTTCTCAGTGCAGGTAGGAGAGCAGTTTCAGGAACAACGGTGCCACAGTATCCCCCACACACTCCGATGTGGACAGTGAGCTGTATCCCGGCATTTCAACAATGCCTCAGAGCTAAGGTGTAAGACAGTGGCCCTCAGATGCCACATCCTCACTGAACCAGGATGATTCCTGGTTTCATGGCTAGGCTGTGAAGCACAAATGTCTGGCTTTCTCATGAAAGTCGGTGAGAGGAGCCGTGTGTGAGGCACATAATGTACTCGATGGCTCTCCACTTAACGTCATTTGGCTACTTATTCAAGTAACCAGACAAAATTGAGTGCAGAGTAGAGGCAATGATTGCTTTTAAGCCTTCACTTTCCCATTTTAGAAATGTTTTAGATTACTACTTTTGATTTCAAGTTTTCTACTTCTAAGATTTCATATATATATTTTATATATATATTATTGAGAGCTTATTTTATTGCCTCTTTAATGCTTTTAGGGCTTTGTTAAAACAGGGCTCTCACCCTTTACCCTTTCTTGCCTTTTTGTTTTTACCTTGTATGTACGGCACAGGCTATTAAACTGTGTGCAGGTGATTGATCTCTTTAATAAAAGCAAGTTCTTTAGTAAGCAAAGAGTGATAAAGATAAACAAATGTACTGGTTTGTCCAGTGCCTTGGAGATTATGGTAACACGAGGGCATCAAGAAAGCCTATTAACAGATAAGTTAGATGAAACACATCCATTCTGATCTCAGTAAGTTGGGAAACCGTTCGCTTTAAGTTAATTTTATCCATGTTTTCTCTTCATTTGTAATACTTTGTGGGTTTTAACAGAAAATATTTAATAGTGTGCAGTGCAGTCCATAGATAAACGATGTTGGCAATTTCTCTACCTAACTGCTTGTCAAGCCCTTTAGCAAGGTACACAACGCCCTGCAGTTTATCATCTCACTTTCTAGATTGTTTTGGAAGATCATTGAGGGGGCTGAGACTCCCCAGAGTACTGTGCTCTAATCCTGTCATATTTTTTAAAATGCTGGAAAGTATAAGGTTCCGTGGTAAGATGGTTTTACATAGGCATTTCTTCAGCTCGTCACCATGGCGCATTCTTTCCATGGTAACCACTGTTTCCATGGCATGTACTGCAAGCTCCTCTAGAGTAGCTGAGGGGTTTATGAAGATGCTTACCCACCCACAAGTGTGCGCGCACGCACTTGCCTTCTTTCTCTCTTTCGCAGGCACAGTTTCATCCTACAATTTATGTGAATTTAGGCACATTTTCTAACAAATTCGCTAAATGGAGCAGAGCTAATTTTAAAATAAAATCTGCTTTTCTCTATTATGTGATGAGATGAATAACCACTGATGTGGCCTTTTGGAATGATGTGGAAATATAACAAAAGCTGGCATTGTCTTCAATGACATAGATTAACAGGATGAAATCTTGGAGGTAAAATCTGACAGGGAAAAGAGTCAGCCCTGGACCAGATTTTCTAAATTTATCTCCGTTCCTTAGACTCTGAGCTAAGTCTATACTCAGCATCATGTTAGGCGCTGTGGAGCATAAAAGAAATTTATGCCCACGGGGACCTTACATTTTCTGCAGGCTTGGGGGAATGAGACTTAGACCTATGTAATAATTAGAAAACAATATAATGCTGTAAATTATTAAAATAAATTGTTCATGTAAGATAACTCCAACATTTTTAGGTTTGGGGGCAAACAATGTAGCTGTTATTTATTTTAAAAATTTCTTTCCCTATCACTTTTATTTTTAGGACTGGAGAAATCAAAACATTTTGGGAAAATGTAGCCGTTTAGGTAGATGTAACAGTGAATGACCTTTTCAGGTGCTATCTGATTACTTTTCACAGAGAAACAATAGTTATGTTATTCTTTTGTTACTGATTTCATAATTGCTATCTCATCCTTTTTCAGTATAGGTGGTTGCTTCTGAAGTTAACTTCCAAATGTTTTAACTAAGATGTGGAATTTTCATCTGGTCCAAGCAAATCCAGTTAAACTGGGTCCTCATCCTAATGACTTTTCCCATATTATCCATTTGCTTTAATAAAGTAGGGCAGAGTAGCAGGTAACAACATAGCTTTGGGATTAAATAATTGCATTTGAATTCTGGACCTTTCATTTATTAGCTTTGTGGCCTTGGCCAAGTTAACCAACCTCCCTGAACCAGAGCAGCAAAATAGTATTGATACTGGGTAGGTATATATGTTCCTCTTAGGGGAATTGTGAGGATTAAATGACATATTGATATGCTGAATAAATGTTGGCTTGTTTATTCATTTATTCAACCAATATGCATCAATTTTCCATTGTGTTTCAGGCGTTGTCTTATGTTGTGAATATAACAGGATTGATTTCTGGCACTTGGGGATTTAGCACACATACACTGAAGCAAGAAGATGTGGTGACATGTGATCCACTGGAATGGAAGCTCCAGGAATGCAAGGTGGTGATTTTTTTCTGTTTTGCTCACTTCTGTATCCCAAGCCCTTCGAACAATGCCCACACACAGTAGGTATTCAATAAATATTTGTTGAAAGGTTAAATATGATAAGAGAAAAATAGGGATACAGCCAAACCAGAGATATAAGGAAAGTTAACCAGAGGAAGTTAACTTCCTACCAGCACCCTAAAGCATTAGTGAGCTAGTCTGGGAAAGGAAGAGGATTTGATTTTGTGGGTGTGAGAGATCCACTTTTCACTTGCTTTTGATCTGAGGTCTGTACTTTTTCCACGATATCTCTGTGGCTAAATTCTTACATTTTTATTTGTATTTCTGAAAAATTGATGTGGAATAGGTATGGATCTTTACTTAGCCTTTGCAGTAGCCAAACTGGAATTCTTAACTAAAACTAGTACTAGCTTCGACTACTTAGGTCTCCTGAGATTGCCGTGGCCAGGACCTACTTGCTCATTTGAAGCTCTCACTTATATATTCACCCATGTATTCATTCATTAGACACATATTTATTCAGCACCCAATACATGCAAGATGTAGCTATGTACTAAGATGGAAACAAAGATTAATGAGCAGGCGTTTAGACTATCCTCAAGGAACTGACAGTTCCTGAAATTTGGGGGTTTAGCAGGGAACTGATGATAGGAGGAGAGTGGGGTGTCTAAAAGCCATGGGCCTTGCCTGGTCTTTCAGCAGCTATTTTGGCATAAGATGCATAGAAATCAGCAGGTCATGCATCCAGATCTTTCCCTCCTACAGTTGAATCAAATTATCTCTTGAAGTGAGTCCTACTTAAGTATAGTTCTTGGAAACTGTTCCTGGTAAGGGGAAGTATAAGTAGGCGTACCCAATTCATTATTTTTTTCAAGGAACATTTATTTTGTTCCCAAATGTGTCTAACACTTTCCAAAAAGAGTTTTTATTTTTCTCAGCAAAAAAAATGAGATAATTGTGTGGAGCAACTAAGGAAGAACTCAAGCCTAGAGGTGCCATGGAGATTCAGAGTAAAGACTACAGAAATTGTGGACTGAAATGAATTTAAGATAACGTGATAAAAGCACTAGGTCTCAGATATGACCTCAAAACGACAACGTCAACAATGACAACAATGAAGGATTTGGGTAGGTGAAAAGGAAGGGAGAAGGTGTAATAGAGATCCTACTTGTGTGAAGGAGCGAGGCAGAAATGAGTCTGGGATGTTATGTTAAGTAAAAGAAGCCAAATACAACAGACCACGTATTGTATGATTCTACTTAAATGAAATGTCTGGAGAAGACAAACCTTTGGAGACAAAAAATGGGGCTGCAGGTGGGAATGGGATTAACTGTAAATGAGCATGAAGGATCTTCTTGGAGTGATGAAAATATTCTAAGACCACATTATGATGATGGTTGCACAACTTGGTAAACTTACTAAGAATCAATGAATTATAAACTTGAAATGAATGAATTTATATTATGTAAATTATGCCTTAAAAATATTAAAAACAAACAAACAAAACAACAACAGGAAGAAATGAGTCTAATATGAGTAAGGGATGGTAAGGAAATTGACATGGTTGTAGTAGTGGGGCCAGAGTCTCAGAGCAGGGAAATGAATTGACCAAAGTCACACAGCTGGTAAGTGATAAGTGGTAGAACTTGGTAAGAGTTCTATCTGGCTCCAAGATAAGATTGGATAAGTGAAATGGTGCCAATTGGGGGACAATATTAGATTAATTGGGAGAAGGGGATGGGTGTTATTTGAAAATCTACCTGGAATATTTTTGACTCTTTAGTAGAAAAGAGATATTGCTGAAAGCGGCATTTTAGGAGGCTTAATTCAGTGACAGTGTTCATAGGTGGAATATCTTTTAATGAGTGCCATTGTCTAGGTGATCTGGGCCTATGTTACAGTTATAGGAGAGAAAAGGGGAAGGGACATTTTGAAGGAGGAAGAGTGAGGTTATGGGTACTGATCCCACAGGATTAATTATAAATGGAAATGTTTTGTAAACTAACAAGTGTTTAAAAAAGACTTAAATGATGTATCTTTATTGTTGGGCATACTGAAAGCAGTAATCAAGTAGGCAGAGAAACCCAAGATGTTGCAGAGGAAAGTGATAACTGTGGGAAAAATGTCCTTGAGGGGATTATGGGATGGGATTATCGGTAGAGAGGAAGGTGTTCCTCAAGGAAGGTGGCAGGGAAGTTAAAGCTGCACTTCGTGTATGTATGATACTGTATGTGTCAAGCGCCATGCTGGATACTGCAGATGTTTATTCATCAGAGGCTGTGGTTGCATGTGACAGAAACCCAACTCAAACTAACTTAAGAAAAATGGAATGTATTGCTTCACAATGCCAGGAAGTCCAGGAATTGGGTGCTTAAACAGTGTGAGAACACTGCCTATTTTAATTTCTCAGCTCCACTTTGGTCTGTTTTAACTCCATTCTTAGCCCATTCTTTGGGATTTTTCTATGGCAAAAATAACCACTTACAACTCCAGATTTGCATGCTCCTTGTAGTTAGCAATCTCAGAAATCACAAGAAGTTTCTGTCCTTGTCATTATCAGATGAACCACCAGATGGACTCTGATTGGCCCCACTTGGATTATGTCCATGAGTCAACCCTTGTGGTCAAGGGTGTTGGTTCTCTCATTGGCCTAGCCAGGGCCTTTTGTCTCATCCCACGGTGAAAATCAGCCCCATTCGAGTCAAAGGGAGAGTGTGGTTTTATAACTAGAAGATGTGGAAAGGACCACACGAACCCCTGAAATGTGCTCATTACCAGCTGTGGTGCTGGACTCTCTTAAACTCTCTACAACAGGTTTTATTGTTTCCATTTTAGGTCTGGTGGAAACCAGACCTTGGTAAAGTTAAGAAATTTTCCCAAGAGTATATAGCTACAAATGAAATCATAAAGCTGAGATTTGAATTCAGGTCCATTTGTTCCAAAGCCTGGCCTTTTGAAGAGACTAGCTGATGTAGAGCAGGTATATGTGGAAATGAAAAGAGAGGAACATGTGAAAATCTCTCCTTTGAGATATTAAACACAAGTAGGTACATCAACTTGAATCGGAAGGCAGTGTCAGTGGAGGGAGAGGTGGGAAAGTCTAGGGTTTGGGGAGAGAGACAGTTGATAGTTTAGGACTGAGAAGAAGGTTTGGAATACCCACTTCAGATTATGAACCAAGATTTCAATGAGAGGTGATAGTAGACTTGCCAGTGTAGTGGAAAAGCCAAATTATAGTTGGAGCCAGTTATTCAAGTTAGTTATGGGGTTATTCCATGAAGCACTCTTGCCTGGGGACAACACAGAAGTAGAGACAATGGATATTTTAAATGACCAAATCATGGTATTTTTTTTGCAGGAAAAATACCATGGGCTTAGCCTCGTGTTAGACTCTAATCCTAGAGGATGAAATGCAGGCACAATTTGGTCAACATCGTGGGAGGCTATTCGGCATGTTTTGATGGCTGGCCTAATGCAAGCTGACTGCACATAGATGCTGGAGAGGATAGAACTGAAGTAGCTGAACAGGAGGTGGCCACTAATAGTTAGAGAGTGTGGATATTCAACAGGAGTATAAATGCATGAATAAGTGACTGGAATTCAAAGAGCTGCCGAGGAATGAGAGTGGTAGTCGGGAAACGGAAGTAAAGTGAAAGACAATTCATACTCATCTGATTGAATGAGTAAGGGTAAAACATGGTAAGAGATGACAAATAATCTGACACAAGCCAGATCTTTTTCCAGGTAAGGATATAGAAAATCTTCTCATGCATGAAAACACTGATGTGTAAAGATATGTGCCCCCCTGTTTTTATTGCAGCACTCTGGTTTGAGGATGTGGAAACGAAAAGGGGGAAACATATGAAATAGCCAAGACTTGGAAGCAGCCTAGGTGCCCATCAAGGGACAAATGGATAAAGGAGATGTTGTATATATACTTAATGGAATGCTAATCTGCCATAAAAAGGATGAAATCTTGCCATTTGTGACAACATGGATGGACCTTGAGGGTATCATGCTAAGCAAAGTAAGTCAGAGGGAGAAAGTCAAATACTGTGTGATCTCACTCATAAATAGAAGATAAAAACAACAAACAAACACAGAGACAGAGATTGAATTCATGGTTACCAGAGGAGAAGAGGGCGAAAGGGGTGAATAGACACACGTGTATGGAGATGGACTGTAATTAGTTTTTGGGTGGTGAACATGATGTAATCTACACAGAAATTGACATATAATGATGTACACCTGAAATTTATATAGTGTTGTAAACCAACGTTACCCCAATAAAAAAAAAGAAAAGAAAAGCTTCTGATGGATAGAGGTGTGTTTTGACCTTCTGATGATGTGGGGTATTACAAAGAACGTGGACTTTGGAGTCAACTATACCTTGGTCTGAACCCTGCTCTGCTACTTGCTAGTTGTACAACCAGGGGTAAGGTATTGATCTGAATGTGAGTTTCCTCATCTGTAAAATGAAGATAAGAATACTTATAGCTACTATGGGATATATGTCAATATAGGTATAGATATATATGGATACAGATATAGATATAGAGATTCTAGTAGTTATAGATATAAAATAAATGGTAGCTTGCAATAATAGCAAATTTTAGGATGTTTTCCCCTCAAAAAACTGTAAGTTTTATTCTGAGGTATGTAAAGAATAAAACCCTGAGTTCTGGTTTGGCCTGAAAAGTCAAAAGTGGGCCATCCTGAAACCAGATTAACCAGCCCAAGTCATTTTATCCCTTCTTCAAATAACCTAAACTTTATTTAACATATTTTTAACTTAATAAAAATCATCCAAGTTCTCTTTAAATTGTGGAAACTTATATTAGATGTGCTGGCATTGGGAGGACCTATTTGATAGCTTATCTATAGAATTATCTTGCATTGCCTGGGTCTCCATCTTTGAGTTCACCTTGGCTGTGCGTGTGGGGACAATGACTGTTTTATATACAGTAGACTGATTGTGTTCCACAAGTATCCAACTGTTCTTTTATTCTCCTTAACGCTATGAATATCTCATCACAATGCTTAAGAAGCATGAACCATATCTTCTTGTTAAAAATCTTTTGGCTACACTATCTCCAGTCTATATTTGCACACTGTGACTCATGTGGATGCAAAGAGAACAACAATCATTGAGATTCATTCATTCATTTTTCATTCGTTCATTCAGCAGGACTTTACTTGAAACTTTCTTTAGGCAAAGCATGACTAGGTGCCATAAGTACACGAGAAGCACACATTTTCCGAAGCCTGAAGGAACTTACAGTCTAGTATCCTGCCTGTGAGATATTAGGCCTTGTACAGCAACTAGGCGAATGTTTCTCCCTTCAACTGGGCTCTGCAGTGTGTGCGAAACAATCCAAATAGTTCTTCTTTTCTTAATCAGCTTGAGAGGAAAAAACTGGGCCTTTCTTTTCTTTGATATTTGAGATATTCTTGGAATGGTATTTCATTGCCCTTTGGTGAAATAGCTCATGAAAACCAAATAATACTTTGTGTAAACTATAGACTTCCCTGAAAGGGTGTGTTTGAAATCGGACTCAGCTAACTTTCTGTCAAGTTAAACCCTAATATCGGGAAGGAATTGGAGCATTTGTAGAAAATTCTAACAAATTCATATAAATTAAGGAAGAATGAAAGAGAATTCATTATAGTCGATAAGTTGAAATGTATTCCCCAAACTGATTTTTTAGGGTTTAAGATATAATTGACATACAACACTGTATAAATTTAAAGTGTATAGCATAATGACTTGACACATAGACATATTGTGAAATGATTACCACAATAAGTTTAGTTAACATCCATCACCTCATATAATTATAAATCTTTTTTCCTCATGTCGAGAACCTTTAGGATTTACTCCCTTAGCAACTTTCAAATATACCATACAGCATTATTAATTGTGGTCGTCATGTTGTACATTACATCCCTAGCACTTATTTATCTTATACCTAGAAGTTTTCACCTTTTGACCACCTTCACCCAATTCCCCCACCCCTCACCCCCTGCCTCTGGCAACCACAAATCTGATTTTTTTTTCTGTGAGTTTGTTTTTTTTAGATTTTACATGTAAGTGAGATCATACAGTATTTGTCTTTTTTTGTCTTACTTATTTCACTTAGCTTAATGCCCTCAAGATCCATCCATGTTGCCACAAATGGCAGGATTTCCTTCTATTTTACGGCTGAATAGTATTCCATTGTACCACATTTTCTTTATACATTCATCTGTCAATGGATACTAGGTTGTTGCCATGTCTCGGCTGTTGTACGTCATGCTGCAATGAACATGGGGGTACAGATATCTCTTTGACATAGTGATTTTGTTTCCTTTGAGTGTACACCCAAGCAGTAGAATTGCTGGATCATATAATAGTTAGTATTTTTAATTTTTTTTGTGTGAGGAAGATCGGCCCTGAGCTGCATCTGCCAATCCTCCTCTTTTTGCTGAGGAAGATTGGCCCTGGGCTAACATCCATGCCCATCTTCCTCCACTTTATATGGGATGCCGCCACAGCATGGCTTGCCAAGAGGTGCGTCGGTGCACACCCGGGATCCGAACCGGTGAACCCCAAGCCGCCGCAGCAGAGCACACGCACCTAACCGCTTGCACCATTGGGCCAGCCTCTCTATTTTTAATTTTTTGAGGAACCTTCATACTGTTTTCAGAGTGGATGTACCATTCACATGCCCACCAACTGTGCACAAGGGTTCCCTTTTCTCCACATCCTCACTAGGATTAATCTCTTGTCTTTTTTTTTTTTTTTTTGGCTGAGGAAGATTCACCCTAAGCTAACATCTTTTGTCAATCTTCATCTTTTTGTATGTGAGCCACCGCCACAGCATGGCCACTGACAGACGAGTGGTGTAGGTCCGCGCCTGGGAACTGAACCCGGGCCACCGAAGCAGAACGTACTGAACTTAACCACTAGGCCACCAGGGCTGGCCCTCTCTTGTGTTTTTTTTTATTGATGTTTTAATGGTTCCTCTCTTGTCTTTTTGATGCTAGCCATTCTAACAGGTATGAAGTGATAACTCATTATGGCTTTGATTTGCATTTCCCTGATGATTAGTGATGTTGGGCTCCTTTTCATGTACCTGTTGGCCATTCAAATATCTTCTTTGGAAAAATGTCTGTTCAGATCCTTTTCCCATTTTTAATTGAACTATTTGTTTTATTGCTATTGAATTATATGAGTTCTTTATAAACTTTAGATATCCAAACTGATTTTTGAATTATTATTACTGATTTGGAGTGGTTGGTGCTCACCCCAATTTTGCATTTCTAGCTACCCACATATTATGGAGGCATAGTGGGAGGATACCTGTTTCATAAGTTCTCTCAAATCAGCCTAAAGGGTTTACTAAAAGCATAGAGTTCACGTGTACTAAGTACTGTCCCTAAATTTTCAGTGGAGAAAGCTGAGGCTTGGAACAAAGCAGAAACCATCAGTTTAAACAGTGGCAGTATCAAGATTTGAAATCAGGTCTCTGGACTCATTTTTATTAGACATTTTTGGATCATTTGTTTCAACTTCCTAGCCATCTACATTTTATTTGTTGAACCATGCCCTCCCCAATATTAGGAGTAGAATTCTATTTTTCCCATTCTCCTACTTGCCCACCAGTCACTCATCATATATAGATTAATTTTAGAAATACAGTCATGCGTCACTTAATGTCAGGGATATGTTCTGAGAAATGCATCATTTGGTGATTTCATTGTTGTGCACACATCACAGAGTGTGCTTACACAAACCAAGATGGTATAGCCTACCACACTCCTAGGCCATATGGTACTAATCTTGTGGGGTCACAGTGGTATATGTGATCCATTGTTGAACCAAAATGTTATTATGTGGCACATGATTGTATATTTCTGAAAGGCCGGCTTTTATATTTCACCAAATTTCCACCAGCTCCCTTTTGCCCCTCCTGATGAGTCAGAATATTGTAAATATTCACAGCAGGGATGAAAAAACAACTGAATTATGGTCCTAGTTCTACCATTTATTAGTGACCAGAGCAAGTTATTTAATACTGGCGGTAGATTGCATTAGTCTTCTGTAAAATTTCACTTTCTTCCACCTATCCCATTGACGTCTATATTTTTCCACCCTAATGATGTTGATTTTGGCTGTGTCATTTACTTTCTTGAAGATATGTCATCAAGAGGAAGCTTTGATTGTAATGTTACCAACATAGAGTACCAATGTTAAATGTGCTTGCTGATTTGATTTGGTCTCGTGCTTCTACCATCAGCCACAGGAAGAGCATGCTCTAGGCAGCTGCTGGTCCCAGAAGAGAGAAATCTTGAGCAGACCTAAACCCAAATTGCGGCTTGGGGTCAAACCGCACTTGTAGACTGGAGCCTAGTCAGCTAATCCCAGTTTAGGCCACAGAGCCATCCTAGCTGACCCACAAACTTATTAGTGAGAAAAATAAATTTTTGTTGCCGTAAGTCATTGAGATTTTGGGTTGTTTATTATGCAGCATTATCATAGTAATAGTTGACTAGTACAGTTTCTCTGTGTCTCAAATTCCTGATCTATAATGTGAGGTAATATTTGTATTTTACTTATTTCCATAGTGTTTGAAGATTCATTGAGATAATATATGTAACATGTTTAGAACATTGTCTGTTACGTTGTAGAAAACAATGTCATCCATTATTATATATTATTGTTTAGTGAACCATGTTCTCCCCAAAGTAAGCACATCAATAAAGGCATGTTGGTACGCTAATATTACCTCCATGTAACAGAGTAAAACCTGCCAGTGGAGGAGGAGCATAAGCAAACACTGTGAGAGAGCTGAACTCCTCACCGTTGATTACACCTCTTCCCCAACTCCCCAAATCCTTGCTGGGATAATGGGCAACATGAGCCCCTTGATGGGTAGTGGGTCCCTTTACTCTATAAAATACCTTAGCTCTTCTGCCTATGCCTGCTACCTCCAGAGCACACTAAGAATGTGGTGTTGGTGGCTGCAGCAGGTACTCTTGATGCCCAGCTGATATCCCTTTGGCCCACTTCTGAGTTGCATACACACTGAAAGCTTTCTACCCCCAGACACTTGTATATCTCTACTCCTCAGCCTGAGAGCTTCCTCTGGTGCCCTGGAAGCTTGTTTAGCAGGTATCCAGGAAGTTCCTCTGGGGCAGCCCTCAAGCCTTGAGAGATGGGAGTTGGCAGATTAGTACTCTAGCTTTCTAGTTTCTCTGTGAGACATTTTGAAGAATATGCTATTAGATTACAGCCGAAGGGAGCCCCAGTTTCCTATAGTGATAACCTATTCATTGACATAACATTTACTGGGTTTTCTCCCTTTTTTGTCTCACTATCCCTCCTCCTTCTTGTATTTCCTTGCATCACATCCCCCCAAAACCAACTGAACTCAAGTCTCTTTCTCAGGACCTGCTTTCGGGGGTTACAAACTCAGATGGTGGATTAACCCATCTTTCCCCTTTTTATTTACCCTGTCTGTTTGTGGGCCAGGAGGACCATGGCAGACATATCTACACTTATGTTGATAAACTGGTAATAAATTTTAAGTGTCTTTTCCTTAATTCTGCAGGTAATGGAAGCCAGTGTTTTTCTTGTTTGTTTTGTTTTTGGTGAGGAAGGCTGGCCCTGAACTAACACCTGTTGCCAATCATCCTCTTTTTTCGCTTGAGGAAGAGCTGCTCTGAGCTAACATCTACCTCTATTTTGTATGTGGGTGAACACCATAGCATGGCTTGATGAGTGATGTAGGTCTGCGCCTGAGATCCGAAACCGCAAACCTGGGGCTGCCAAAGTGGAGCACGCTGAATTTAACCACTCCCTCGCCGGGCCAGCTTCAGAAGCCAGTGTTTTTTTTTTTGGGGTAGTGTTCTTGCCTCAGTGGAAGGGAGCTGCTTCACCCAAGATTATGTGCCCTCCCCAGGGGCAGCCCACATCAAATAACTGATGGATGCAGGGGTTCAAAGCTTGGTCCCCCTTGCCTCAATCTGATTTATCTTTGAAGGGGATTTCCAGCTTTGTAGCCACCCGCAGAGTTGGGATGACTGAGGCCTCTGTTACAACTGCATTACAATTCAATTTCTCATTTGGTCCATTCCTTTTTCTCTTTCTGCTTGACAGCCACCATTCCCAAGAGCACTTCCCAATAAACCTCCTGTATGAAAATCTCTGTTTCAGTGTCTGTATCCAGTTGGTGCCAGGAGTGGTCCTAGGAAGTAGACTTTAAAATGGGATTTTAGAGCTGGAGCATCCGCTGGCCAGCTGGAAATAAGGACTCCATCACAGATAGTTAGTGGAGTACGGATTGCCCTTGGCTTGCTATTGTGGTGCAGTTGTTGAAAGTGATGATGGACTGTGATAGGATACCAGTGGAAGGGAATACCTTGGCTGGTGAAATATCTCAGGGATTTGAGGAGTATGGGGGAAGTGCTTGTTGTAGACTATGGTATCAGATAGCTGTTGCTTTGACCTGCTCCTGATTTTATCAATGGACTAGAACAGACTCCAGAAATAGACCTACAGTTATAAGTCAATAGATTTTCAATAAATGTGGCAAAGCAATTAATACAAAAAATTGTGAAAACAACTGGTTCTGGAACTCTTGGAAATCCAGGTGGATAACCATATACTTCGGCCCTATTTCATACCATATGCAAAAATTAATCCAATATGAATCTTAGACTTTAATGTAAAATCTAAAAGTACAAAGCTTCTAGAAGATAATATAGGAGAATAGCTTAGGGTAGGCAAAGATTTCATAAACAGCAATAATAATTTCTAAAAATGATAAATTATACTTCATGAAATTAAAAACTTCTACTCATGAAAAGATATCAGTAAGAAAATAATTAGGCAAGCCACAGACTGTAATAAAATATTATATATTACAATGTGTATTGTATATTAAATATTTAATAAAATAAAATAAATTATAATAAATAAAGCCCTCAAATCCAGATATATCAAAAAATTCCTTCCACTTAATAATAAAAGAAAATTGGCAAAAGATGTGAAGAGTTTAGACACTTCTCAAGGAAATATGGTCAATAAGTACATAAAAAAATACTTGACATTATTAGTCATAAAGGAAATGCAAATACAGTCAGAATTAGATCCCACTTCACATTCACTAGAATGGCTAAAAGCCTATGAACACTAAATGTTGGTGAGGAGACAGAGCAATTGAAATGCGTAAACATTGCTAGAGGGAGTGTAAGATGGTACAACCACCTAGAATATAGTTTGGCAGTTTCTTATAAAGTTAAACATAACCTACCCTATGACCCAGAAATTACACTCTTACATATTGCCTCAAGAAAAATGAAATAATATGTCTAAAAAGACTTAATTGGAATTTCATAGCAGCTTTATTCACAATAGCCCCAAACTGGAAACAGCCCAAATTTGCACCAACAGGGGAACGGATAGAACAATTTCACTACTCAACAATAAAAAGGAATTAAATACTAATATATGTAGCAACATGGGTGAGTCTCAAAAACATTACACTGAAGGAAAGAAGCAAGACACAGGAGAACATGTTGTGTGTGAAGATCTAGAACAGGCAAAACTATATGAAAAATATCATAATAGCAGTTTCTTCTGAGTGTGCAAGTTGACTCAGAAGGAGCACTTGGGAACTTTCTAGGGTGATGGAAATATTCTATATGTTGATAAGGGTATGGTTATGTGGATATATATGTGGCTGCAGTTACATGAGTGTGTTCATTTGTCAAAACTCATCAAACTTAAAACCAGAGCATTTCACTGTAGGTAAATTATACTTGAATGAAAGACTTAAAAAAATAAAAACAAGTACACAAAGAACTGTACCAAAAATTCAGATACAGGTTTTTTTAAGCCTGTTAGCTTTCATATTCTCTTTCTTTAAATTATTTGTTGAGTAAATAATCATATTAGAGAGTGTCTTTACCTAAATAACTTGCTGTTACAGATTCCTAATCTAGAAATCTTTTCTGAGAAAACAGTTAGAAGTACAGACCAAAATGTATATGCAGAAGTGTTTATTGAAGTGTTTGATATGATATTTAAAGGTAAAACATTAAATGAAACCAAAATGGTTAAGAAATTATGGCACATTTATATGATGATTTATTTCATAGCTAAAAATAGTAAATAACATATAACGAGGAAATATTAATAATAACTTAACATTAGTGAGCAATATAGAATATAGAATTGTGTACATAGCATGATTTCATCCATGCAAACAATATGTGAATGGAAAACCCTGGACAGATATGTACCAGATTGTAAATAGTGGCTATTCTGTGATTGTGGATGATTTTTATTCTCTTCAAACTTTATTTTCTGCATTACTACTCCTTTTATAATCTGAAATAAATCATAAGAGTTATAAAGTTTTACAGTTAAACAACAGTAAAACCTAATAAAGCCCTGAGCTTGCTTTTTCTGCTCTTCTATGGCCACTCAACTATGGGCAAATCATCTTTAGAAGCACATGGGAGACCCACCAAGCTTTCTCAGAAATCAACTGCTCAATTCTCGCAGAAAAAGGATATGGAATTAGTTTTTTTTTTTTCACCTTCCGGATGAAACCAGCTCTCTTTTCTCCTCTGGCTCTCTCCCTCATCTCTCCTTTCCATCCTGCTCCAATTCTGCTAGTCTCTGAACCATGAAGAGCAGTGATGCTCTTTAGGAGATTCTAGCAAACACGGATATCACCAACTTCCATACATTCCAAAAATACATTTAATTTGGCTCCATTTCCTAGTCTGCAAACTTGTTTTAATTAAAATTGGAATCAGTATGATAAGAAGCCATGTACATCTCGGCCCCACTGTTTGGTATTTTGCTGAATTAAGCGAGCTCAGGATTCTGTAAGAGATCGCCCTGTGCTACAAGGGTTTCTACAGGCTTGCAGCCATTGGGCACAGTGAATACTATAGAGCAAATAAATTTAGTAAACAACAAATCAGTTCATTAAAACCAAGGCAATGAATAATTGCATATAAGGGAGGTGAAAACAGAGTGAGAGAAGAAGGAATATCAGAGATCTCTCCCTGAGGTTTTATTTTATTTACCCAAAAGCAAATCCAAAGGTTGCTACAGGACAGTGCTCATAAAACAGGTCTGCAAAGGGGATCTCCTATAGAAAATGCTGCCTTGCCTGCTTCACTGACAGTTGAGTTCACAGTAGAAATACATTCAATTTCACATAGTAATAGTGCTTTAATAACAAATGAAAATATGTTTTATGGTGTGTGTTGATAACTAAATGCTTATCCTATAAATAGAAATTCAAATAATTGGAATTTCTCATAGCCAGCATCCAGTTGAGACCACTGGAGAATATCTTGATATAGAAGGTTAAAATCAATAGACTGTGTTTTGGTTATTTTTCAGAAGATGTCTGCTGTATGTTTAATATACTATATTTGTATTATGGGCTCTGGTTCCTGTAAATCTGAGGTCTCTCTTTCTTGAATGAATGAGGAGATAAGCAATTGAATTTGAAAGATACTTTATGCAACAGAAAAGCAATTTTGTTCCTGGTTATCAGAGGGCAAGAAGTGAACTAGCAATTGAATGCTAAATGTTTTTAACTCTTGGGATTCTGGTTTACTCTGTACTCAATCCATCTCAGTTATAATGTTCCATATAATGGAGGAGTATTTTGTTGAAAGTTTAGTCAATTTGAAATAATTATCTTTTACTGTTAATGCACGTGGTTGTATGTTACAGAATCTCAAATTTCCATTTTTATAAAGGAGAGAAAGGAGGAAGATTTCCATTTCTTCCAACGAGGACACATGAAGCACAGAATACCGTTTTGCTCTGACTAGGGCCACTTTGTGATGGACTGGGCTTGGTATTAACCATTATTCGTAATGGTCTCTGAAGTTCTTGGTGCTCCCATGGTAAAATAAATTAGGCTGGCATGTCCCCATTACATTTCGTGGTGAAAACCTCACTGTCCAGCTCCGTTTGCTCTCCTCCAATAATTTTCTAAAGAATTATATGACCTAAAAATGACTTGTTTTAAATTCTTTGCTCCTGAATCTTTGATAATGATAGTAGTATATTGGTTATTTATGGATGTATCCGACACTATTTTTTATTCAATGTTTCTGAAAATTGTACCATGACAAAATGTGATGCTCCTTGGCTTATCAGTTTATATTAAACTTGTGGTAGACTGGCTCCAAGATGGGCTCCAATGACCTTCCCCTCCTGCTGTTGACATCTTGGTGCAGTACTCACCCACATTGTGTTAGACTTGGTCTTTGTAATTGACAGTGTGTGGCAGGAGTGATGGTATGTGTCTTCTGAGGCTAGATCATGTAAGACATTGCCACTTCTGCCTTATTCTCTTGGATCGCTTACCACGTCATGAGGACACTGAAGTATTCCTATGGAAAGGTCCATGTGGCAATTAACGGAGTGAGGCCTCTGACTACAACCAGTGCCAATTTGACAGCCATGCGAGTGAGACATCTTAGAAGCAGATCCTCCCCAGTCAAACCCTCTGATGACTGCTGCCTTGGCCAACATCATGACAGTAGCCTCATACAAGACTCGGACCCAGACCACTCAGCTAAGCCACTCTCAGACTCCTGACCCACAGAAACTCTGAGAGATAATAAATATTACTGTTGTTTTAAGCTGCTAATTTTGGAGTATTTTGCATACAACAATAAATAACATAATGCTAGAAAGAGCCTATAAGGCAAAAAAACATAGGTTTCTCACTTGAACACTGTTTATAAAACCACGCTGAGGGTGAGAGTAACTTTGAGAGTTGGACATTGTATATTGTAGCAATGCACTTTTTAAAAAATCAATTTCTGCAATTAAATTTTTTGTTACCAACAGATGCAATCGTCGCTTTTAGTACCTTAATTGCTAAGGTCAAAAATCCTCCGTGGCTCTGCTGACATGGACCTGCCACTTTAGTTTATGTGAGTTTATTTGCCTCAACATTTTAATAACCATCAGAGTATGATCCTGAATCCAGGAGTCGTTGGAGACAACTCAGTGTTGAATGAGTGGTGAATTCCTGACATGTGAGTTAGGGAAGGAGGAACCACAAATGAGAGACTCTCCCAAGAATTGTGATATCGGGAGGGAAGGATGTGGTGATTAGTGTCTGCTTCCCAAACTGGACAACCCTCGTGTTGACAAAAGCGTTTCCTGCCTGGATTAGGTTGACCTGTCAATTTTAGAATAAATAGAAAATCTACAAGAAATAATACATGTATATATACACACACAAAATAATGTATATGTCTCAATAGCCCAACTGAGTGCATTGTTATTGAGCCCTTGCTGTATGTAGTCCGGTCTGCTGTGAATTCCAAATAATAGAAGACACAAATTCTGCTTCATGGTGCATTCTGGTCCATGATATGTAAGACTATGACAAGCAATCCCGGATGGAAGCCCTAAAATTCCTCCTACCCTAAATCCTCTATCATTCAATTTACTCTTTGTTCTCTAAGTTCTTCCAACTTAGGTCTGAAGCCATCTGTTTGGAGATTTGATCTAAGCATTTATCAGTTGTCCTGCCACTGAACTACTTTCTTTGTTTCCAACATTTCTCTTTCTTCTTCACTTAGTCCTGTCTTCCTAATATTTACTGTTGGCGTATTCTACTATCTACTTTGGTTTCTTAATTACTGGTTGACCTCCTTCTTCCTTAGTTCTCTTATTTCTGGTTTAATTCATTGAAATACATCGTATTAATAAGACAGGGTCTCTACCTTTAAGAAGCTTATAATTAAATAGAGCAACAGATGTGGCAGAGGAATGACAAACTCTCCATTTTGATCCCTGTATCCCTTCGACACCAGTTGTCCAGGAATCGGCTCCATTTCCTACTTCTCTGGCAGTAGGGCTTACACTGTGGGGAGAGCTCTTGACTGCCCCCTGAGGGTCCCAGAAACTAACTACAGTTGGCCAAACAATCTATCAGACGGTTTGTTCAAAACTAATTGCTCAAGTTCTCATACCTGATTTCATGAGATTTATAGTTCAGTTAAGGAGGCAAGTCCTGGTGGAAAAAAAATTTAACAATAGGAAATTTCAAAACTAGAATAATAGAACAGATCTAATGAGACACAGAACATGAATGTTATCAAGTGACACTCATGGACATTGATTGTCATAATATACAAAAGAAGGTAAGATTCCTCCAGGTGCATCACCAGGGAAGGCTTTTCAGGGGAAGTAGTATTTTGAGCTTGGTCTTAGACGCCAAATAAGATTTGGACAGGCCAATCCGAGGAGGAAATTTGAACGGCACAAACATGAGGTGCACATTGAATGCTTCAAGACAGTAGTGTGTAGGGTTTGGTCAGAGGACCCTGAGCTCAGTAGAGGAAGAGTTGGGGGGAAGGCTGCAAAGGCAGTTTGGGGCATGTTATGATCAGCAAATGAGGTAACGTATGGGAAAGAGCTTTGTAAACTTCAAAGCACCGTATAAGTATGAGAAAGTGTTATTACAATTCCAGAAACTGTGGTGGCTGCCAGTGAAATAATATTTGACTTAAGACTGTGTTATTTCTTTCAAAGAAAAGATTTTTGAAGCTCATTGCTTTGAATAGCCCTTCTCCATGTTCCATTGCCTGTAGCTATCTTTCTCTCTTATTGACTTCTTTTCAGCCATCTTTCGTACAAATGGTAAAACTGTAGAAAAACTTCAGGGCTTTGCTCTCTACTTCCTTTAAAGGTTCTTCATCTCTTTAAGAGTTCAGACTTCTTTTTATAATAACTGCGGTAGCTGCAACTCCCAGAGGTCCTGCCTGGGCTCTAGGTTTCTTTATCACTCAGCAGGGGCTTGTTTACCACCTTGTAGGAGAAGAGTCAAGAAGATAAAAGCCAATCAGGGAAATAGAAAGATAGAACCAGGCAGAAAATACCAAGAAAATAAGATTAGAAACACCAGGCTCAAGCAGAGTTGACTCTTAGCACAGTGACCCTGAGAAGCCTGCTGAATGCGCGTGCTAAATCACTTTATTGTGCAGGTTGTCAGAGATATGTTACATATCTGAGATCACTCTGTGCCTGCAGAACATGCACCATCATTTTAAACTTTTATGTTTTAAAAAAAATCTCCAATCACTTCATTTACTTTTAAGTTCCTAAATATACATATTTCCGGCTCCCAAACTTTAAATTGGCTGGTCAGACTGTATTTGGGCTGATGAATAGTTAATAAAATACCATTCATCCTGAAATACTAAGAGAACAAGGTTGTTCTTTAATACAGTTCTTTGAAACTAAAGATCATATTGACAGACTTGAGGTACCATAATGTCCTAAAGTAACATCTGAATCCACAGATCAAATTATTTTAAGCCAAGCATAAGTTCATTTTATTCTCTATCTTTTAAAATTGGTTATCTGGTTATGGTGTGAGTATAGTTATTCTTCATTAGTTGGAATAGCCAATGAATAAGAAATTCCGGTTCTCAAAGAATCTAGAAATGTAAGATTTTAGTGTAGGAGTATTTTATAAGTTAATGCATATTATTTATAACTTTGAATATGATAAAGATTGTTGAATTATTTTGCTCATGGAATCGTTTAATATGTATGTTCTTATAATCTATTTTTAGTCACTCAGAGACTCTATATATGATACTTCTGATCTTGCTAATTCATTTGAATTTGGAGTAAGATAAACGATTTTTAAGTATTTTACAAACAGAATTTATAATCATTGATTGAACTGGTTGTTCATAGCTGGAAGCAACTGTTTCTTAGAGGTTTGATATTTAGTGTGTATGACTTATATTAAGGGATAAATAAGGTGTGTAATTCAGAATGTTTTAAACTGAAATTTGAGACCCTCTAAAACCACTAAAATATATTAATGAATCATTCATTCAACAGACATTTATGGAGCACCTACAAGTTTTCTAATAACTATGTTAGCCAGAGGTATTTTTCAAATGTCAACATCTAGAAATTAGGTAGAGAACAATGAACTAATTGCTACATTTTGAGCAGCAGGTAGGCAATTATCTTTCTAGAAGAGCAACGCAATATTATTTGTATTGATGAAGGAAACGCCTCTATTTATTGAGGGTGCCCAATAAATAGCAAGTCAAGGATAGCAAGTCAACAGCATTCTGGGGCGGATCATGGAGAAGGCAGGCATGCCTTGAAAGCGAGTAGGGAGCTCATATTTTGTAACCGTTCTTCGACTATTTTATAAGCCATTGCTATGCTACACAACCTGACAGCTCATGGGCAAACTACGGATAATTTAAAGATTCCAGATAAAACCAGCAGAAAGATAATTGTATCCTGTGGAGCTTGTAGGAGAAGGTCGGAAGGGTTATTAGAGTTTATTAACCATCCTAAGGGATTTCCTACACACTTTTCTTAGGGACTCTGAATTTTGCCATTTACTCCTCACTGACCCCTTTAACCTTTAGCCTTTTCTTCCTTCCAATTAATTTTAAATGTTTCTACAAGAAATCCTATTACCAAGCTTCTACTTTGACTAAAATATTGAAATGACTTCTTGATAGACTGTGGATTTCACCCTAGGCATCCGAGTTTTTTCCAACCAATTTTCATCACTTGCTAGTAATTTCTACTCCTGTCAAGTGGACAGGACATGCCTTTCCTTTACATAACTACTTACCCCTCTACCTGGAGAGTCATTCATTCATTCTATGCAGGGTTGTGGCTACCTACTTTTTGAATCATGCTGGATGCTGTTGGTACCGAAAAAATGATTTAGATTCCTTCAATCCCAAAAAAGGAGCCCATAGCCTAAAGAGAATACAGACACATAAGTAATTACAAAACAAAAGAAGTGATGTCATACAGTTGTGATGAACAAGGGCGTGGGAGCACAGATGAGGGAGTTACTAACTCCTTCTCAGTGATCCCAGAAAGACTTTATAGGATAGGTGATGCTTGAGCAGTATCGTGAAAGATGAACATATATATTTTCCATATGCAAAGAGTGGAGAAATAACATCAACAACATAGCATGATTTGGGAAGCAGCCAATAACTTAGTATAGTTGGAGAGCTTGCTGGGAGACATGAGGCATGGAGAAGTAAATAATCAAAGCACATTTAGGCACATTTTTGAATAGAAATAAACTCAGAGATTCTCTGGAAGAGAGCAGAATGAATGGATGTATGAGAAGTTCCCAATCTGAGCTAAATAAGTGAGATGCTTTTAAAAGTACCTCTCTTGGGAGCTTGTTTGGAGGTTCTAGCAGGGGAGTGCTGCTTCTCGTAAACCCTTGACTGAAGAATGGTTCTCCTGTATCAGGGAAGGTTGTCCTCTTCGACTGAGCGTGCAACTTTGGGAGGGAGGCACATGGAGTGTTGAGGGAGGAAGGGGACACCCTCCTAGCAGTCAGCCCAGTCAACCCTGGCGGTCAATGGAGTGACAGATGTTGCAGCCAGATCATCCTCACATCCTAAAAGTACCTTTCTGAGTATAAGAACGAAAACGGAAATCTCAAGTGCCAAGGATGAAAAGGGCCTCCACAGTGGTGAGTGGGACTTGAAGCCCCGTGATCTCTAGAGGTGCCTCATCTTAAGGACTGAAGTTGGGACCTAAGTCATTTGAATGTTAAAGAAACACAAACTGGGCTCCGGCATCAACTCGGGAGAAATTCCATGCACTGATTTTAGGATAAGTCACAGAAGCATCCCTTAGATGTTGCTATGTAGTGCTGTTATTGTCATTGCTTTCTAAATTGTCTAGATTTTTAGTTTTGATTTCCTCTTTAGCCCACAATTTCTTTAGAAAAAGAGCTGACATGCTGCTGGGTGCGATTTCCTGTGGGTGTGATGGGGGTTTGTCTTCTGGGTGCAGGGGTGCCCTATTCCTTCCTCATGATTGCCATAAGAGGGACACTGGTTTCCAGTCACAGAACCTTCTGTGACGGTCTTTGGTGTCAGAAGTCTCACGTTAGAAAACTAAATGGGATCAGTTGCTCTGAGAGCAGGTGGGGATGTGGGCAGGACCGTCCTATCCTTTCATTGTAGCCACAGGGTACAATTCCTCTTCTGCCAGTTCTACCCGGAATCTTTGAAACATCCACGCAGTTTTCTGGCGGACTCTCCATCATCTTCTCTCGTCCATGTGGCTTTTGTTGTCAGTTTGTCCCCCCTTGTTTTATTTTGTACATCTTCTACAAATTCCTCACTATTTGTTTTTCTGGTACCTTTGATCCCTCTACCCCACATATTCCTTAGCTTTCCAGTGCTGTTTTGGATTTATTTTCACATTTATTTTGTGATTTCATCAGAATTTTGCAAGGGGGGAAGCATAAACATGTGTGTTCAGTCAGCTATCATGGAGAAGAAAACTGTGCTATCTGGCTTCTAGTTCATATCCCTGATTCTTTAAAACCCAAGAAAACTGTTTTTTATTAAGGTTGCTTCACAGCCACCGAAGAAAAGTAAAATTGCTTTAACTACTGGAAGAATAGGAAACTGTTGTTTTCTACACTGACTTGATATTTCAGGATAGCACTAGTCCCTCAGGAATTAACTCTGGAATATCACTGTGTCCCTTTGTCTTAGAAATTCTATCTGCTAAAATGCGATGTCCTCCCACACCTGCCGTCTTAGTGAGCTACTTCAGGGACAGCTTCACTGACCGTGACTCAGGAGTAATTTTGTCAGTTTAGCAAAGGGAGGGTTTTCATAGTAGCCTATGAGACAGCTTCGATTTGTGAGGCAGTGTAACACTGTTTAAATACCCTTTTTCTGTCTAAGTCCAGAGCCGAAAAAAAAGAATAGAAGGGATTCAAAGACATTACTTAGGGAGCTTTGTAAGTGGTTTCTGGAATCTGGGAGCCTGGTATATTTAATTCAAACCTGAAAAAGAAGATCTACAGAGTGGAGGCTAGCAGAAGTGACCTGTGGCGGCAGAGCAGGGGGCTGCATCTGAGAAGGAACTACGTCCCCCGACAGCAGGTCAGGAGTTTCCGTTTCCCAGGGACCAGGCAAGGAATCTGTAGTAGAAATGTCTGCCTAGAGTCATTTAAATATAAAACCCAAGAAGACTTCCTGCAAAGACTGAAGGAACCTCGGCCAACACAGTCTGCTGTGTCCTGTTGGGGTGCAGAAGCTGAGGGGGAACCATGGGCAGCAAGCCAAAGGAGAGATCCTGCCCACGTCACACGTCCCACTTGAGTGTGCAAGAGAGAGGGCTTCACACATTTGCCAGGGTCCCAGGAAATGAACACGGGTCACATGGGTGTCAGTAAAGTAAGATTTCCTGCACTACATCTCCTCTCCTTCCTCCGTGACCCCTCCAACCCTGGGGGTGCCACAGGCCACCCACCCAGTGGGGAAAGAGGAATAGAATTTCTAGGCAGGGAAGTAGGGAAGTCACTTGTGCCTCCTCTGTCCACTGTAGGCTTCCATCCTGAAGCAGATCTGAGCTGGGCAAATGGGGAGAAGCTTGAAATCTAAATGCAGTGCAGATCTTGGAATATTACATGGTTCTTGGTAACTTAATTATTGATAGTCAACTCCTGGAGATTAACGTGTTCAGAGAACACCTTAAGAGCCAAGAGTGTCCAGAGAATCTTTGGGATCTGGCTGAAATTTCCTCAAGGGAAAGAGAATAAAAATACCACACGTTGCTTCATGAGTGCCCCTTTCTTATTATCTCAATACCTGAGTTATTCAAAGCAACATTATTACAGACGCAAACCCCACCCTGCCTCAGGGCTAGCGCTATGTGCTATGGACTGGTCCCTCTCTCTCTCTGGCAAAGAGTTTTCTTAGACAGAGTCCAGGGAATGACAATCTGGGTTCTGAGAATCCTAGTCCCACCATGTCCTGTTATCATAGCTCTGAATTTTTGTTCTATTAACTGGTGCCCTATCGTTCTCATTAGTTCAGGGATCTGAGGTATTTTGTCATTTTTCTAGCATTAAACCCTAGATGTGAGGAAAGAAAAGGGAGACCTCTAGATCAGTGGTTTTTAGTGAGTTCCCTGGACCAGCACCTTCAGCATTACCTGGGAACTTTTTATAAATGCAAATTCTAAAACTTACTGAATAAGAAACTCTGGGCCTAAGATCCAGCAACCTGTATTTTAACAAGCCCATTAGGTGGTTCTGATACACACTGAAATTTGAGTACCGTAGATGCTCAATAGAACCTCATTTTATTAAGTTGTATTACAACTTCGGTATTTCAAAATGGTTTTTGCACTTTTTAAAACTGAGGAATATTGCTTGGTACAGTATGAATCATTTGGGGAAACTCTATTGCATATGATTCCTTTCTCATTTTGGATGGTGTTATTAAAATACCATTTGGGTTCCTTGAGTGCAGAATTTCTGAAACATGTTGCTTGAGCAGAAGTGAGTCTCTGACAGTCTGAATTCCAGCTAAGCCATCTCCTAGTGATTAAGCTGGAGTCCCGGCATCAGAAAGACCTGGTTTTGAGTCCTGCTATTTGCCTCTTACTAGTTGTATGACCTTGAATAAACTGTTTAAAATTTCTAAGCTTCTGTTTCATAAATTTTGACACTGAGATGACAATAAAAGCACTAACCTTATAGGACTGTTGAGAGGATTAAATACTGTACTGCACGTGTAATGTGAGCAAAGCACTTAATTCAGGGCTTGATGCATAATAAGCTTTCAATAGATGGTGGTTGTTATTATCGTAACTGGGATGTTGTCCGTTCTTCTCCAAGGCCACAACTGTCCCAGACTTTTCCAGAACTCATGAGAATCTTCATTCAGAAGTTGATCCAATTTTTTTGTGTAATTTTTCTTTTTGTGTATGATTGAGTAGAAGCCAGCCTCAGTGAGACGTCTGAAACATGGAAATGGGGCAACCTTCTTGCCCTTCCCAGCAGCTGTGAATGTTAGAGTGACAGGGTCCCCTGCCAAACTTTGGGGACAGGTCATCCTTGCATGGCTAGTCTTCTGCTCCAGATCAGTAACTTCTCAAATAATAGTTATTACCAAACAAAACACTTAGGTTCTCAGTCTATAAGCATCTGAATTCTAGTTAATTGTTACTATAGAGTTTTCTCCTAGAATAGTAAGTATCTATTGCATTACGTTTGGGTTACTAAATGGGCCATTTAGGTGATTTTGTCAGGACAAAAGGAGTATTTGGAGAAATACTCCTTTTTTTGTGAGAAAAAATTACCTCCAATTTTAAAATGTCTTTCTGGTTTCTATCAGTTCCATCAAAGTTAAAAAATATAGCAAGCTGGTAGAGTAGAGTAATTCGGAGCAATGGATTGAAAAAATCTCTCATCAAATCCTAGCTCTGCCTTATACAACTTGTGTGATGTAGAAAAGCCGTTCACCCTCTCTAACCCGCTACAGCATCATTTACAAAGTGAACAGAGTATGAACAGCATCACCTTCATTCTGTTGTTGGAAGAGTTATTTGAGAAATTGAAGGTAAAGCGTTTAGCCTGATGTCTGGTACATGGAAAGACTCTAAAGTTTTCTTTTTTTTTTAGTGTGAAACTTTTTTATTTTTTGCTGAGGAAGATTCGCCTTGAGCTAACATCTGTTGCCAATCGTTCTCTCTTTGTTTATTTTTGCTTGAGAAAGATTAGCCTTGAGCTAACATCTGTGCCAGCCTTCCTCTACTTTATATGTGGGTTGCTGCTGCAGCGTGGCTGACGAGCAGTGTAGGTCCGCACCTGGGATCCAAACCTGTGAACCTGGGCTATCAAAGCGGAAAGCGCTGAGCTTAACCACTACGCCACGGGGCCGGCTCTGACTGTAAAGTGTTAGTTGTTGTGTTGGGTCTTTTGAGAAGCAGACATCAAGATAGGATTAGATGAGCAAGAGATTAATTGGAGGATATGCCTGTGAAGGATAAAGGGGAGGAAGCTCGTGAAGGCAGGTAGGCTCATCTTCATCTGATGCCTGGAAGAGGAGAGGGAGAAGGAAGGATTGGGCAGGGAGAGGCTCAGACTGCAGCCCAGTTCTAAGGGAGCTTTTGCCAGTCTAACAGGAAGTCCTCAAGCCAAAGCTGGCTTTTGGAGGAGTGCTGCATCCTATAGGAATGGGCCAGGACTAGTACCTTGCCATGCTTAGTCATTTCCGGAAGCAGCCAGGGGAAGTGTGGCCTTGACACAAATATGACAGTGGATCTGAAGGGGTGGTGCCTAGAGATGTCAATCAACTGTGCTTGATAAGATCTTAGCAGTGTATTTTCATGGCCACCACAATTGTTTTTCTTCTTAGTTAGGAGAGGTCAGAGCTGCCTCAGAGAGTTGTGCAGACTGGGCCCTGCACAAGAGAAGTGGTCAAGGGGAGAACAGAGGCCTGAAATCCAATTCCTGCTCCAATTGCTAGGCTGGGCACCTATGGAGCAGATACACCTGTAGGGGACACCTTTGTCTAATTCACACAAAGGTCTATCTGGACAGGGGCACCTGGCCAAGGCACTCTATGCTCATTAAAACATAGACCCTCTAAGGATAGTAGTATATATATGTGTGCATACACATGCCTCAAATGGTGAGTAGGAGGGGGGCACTCTGATGAGAATCCATTGGGAGCTGACACTGTAAACTAGGAGGCCCGTTAGCATAGCGTTAACTTACTCTCTGGAGGAAGGCGCAGGGTCTGGAGGATCCCTTACAACCAAAACTGTGAGTTTTGGTAATTAATCATTTGAATATAAGAGTGTCTCTTCTATTGAAAGCAATCAAACTCATCACTTAGTGACAAGGGTGAAGTTCTAAAGACTTCATTTATCTCAGTTCCTTTGTACTCAGCAGTGTCTGTGCAAATCGCTTATAAAGTGGAAAGCATGGGGGAAAAGGCACATAGAAGGTTTCTGAGGGAAGCTTTGTCTTAACTCTAGGCATGATTCTCCATTTATTATCAAAGGGAACTATATCAAATATTCCTGTGCTGGAAATAATGATAAAAAACACCTTTTCATTTGATTCTAAAAAACAAGAGTGTAAGCTGTTACAAAAAAATCAACCAGTGCCAATCCTGAAGAAATGATTCGCATTGTATACGACGGTGTGAATCCAGTGCTGACTGTAGTTTTGCGTGCTGTGGACACCTAGAACAGGTTCATCTGTGATGTGTTCACATCGTGGTGATGAATTAGTTAACAGTCTACATCATCTTCATATGCTGCAGCTAAGATTTCAGGTATTTTAAATCTAAATGAAGGCACTTTGCTTATCCTGTGTAAATGGAACTTACAAACAGAACTGCAATTTCATTTAATAGCTATAAACCATTACTCTAATGGTTTGACAAATACCTATGAGGATAGACTGCAATATTTCATCCAAGAAAGGACTGAATATTAAATAAATGTAACCTCCCAATGGGTTCTACTTTAACCCCCTACTAATTTTGGAGGGTGGATTTAAAAGCTGAAAGCATCTGAGAGTAAATGTTAGGGACAGATGCAGCCGGTTCTGTGGGGCAGATTAGCACTTTATCCCAGTAATCACACATCCTTTTTCATCTTCCATTATCACTTCAAACTCATCATTGTAAAGTGCAGAACTTAACTCAGAAGTTAGAACACCATTGCTTCATGTCTAACATCCTGCTGGGGGATTTAAGCAATTAACTAATTTCTCTGCTCATGCTTATTAATTTTGGAAAAAAAGAAAACTATCTCTACATTTATAGACCTCATCTAGGTTGATATCAATGGAGTCAAAATGCCCCAATAAAATGGCATGTCCCAATAAAATGGAAAGATGGATCACCTTTCCATAGTTAGAGAATACATCAAAGGCACCATCTCTTGATTCAAAGAATAAAGTGTCATCAAGGGCCTTTCAAATAAGAGGCCTTATAAGTTGGAAAATTTGAATGGTGTCTAGAACCAGAAAAAAAGTTGTTTCCACAATTATCTTCTGTAATTAAAGATACTTTTGATGATGGCTGACTATAGAGTGAGGGAAAATAGGACAATGCTTCAAAGACAGATGTGTTCAAGGAGAAATTTGATAAGAAAAGGGACAGTTTTCATGCTGAGCATAATAAAGATTTAGTTTTATTTGATACATTAATTTTTTTCTTCTGAAGACATATCACTTATACGCACCACAAATTAACATTGATTCTGATAATTGGGGAAAAAACTGTGGGGAGTGACCCACAAAATTGGTCATGTTGGTCGTGACCCAAGCAAAATAACAGCAGTCACAAACCCTGTAGTTATAACTGGCTTACAAAACCTGAAAATGCTCATAATGGCCGCTTTCACTCTGTAGTTTTGTTTTGTCTTTGACAAGAGAAAAAATGTGCTGAAAGCTTCTGATTACCCAATAGCAATTACCAGAAAACCAATCAAAAGGCAATTTGGATTTTTAGGAAAGTGTGACTTCCCAATTTATCCAGTAGAGTTTTTCTTTTTTTCTTTTTAAGCTAATTGGATGGTGGTTTAAAACAATTTCATTTCATAGGAACACAGATTTTTACTAATAGTATAGACCAATAAACCAGATCAGAGACGTTATCTTTCACTGTCGGAAAGACTGTCCCTGTCACCACACCTATTCATTTCCTAAGACTCGTCTTGGTTTCCAGATTTTCTTACATTCAGCCGCTGCACCTGCAGCATATCCAGAAACTGCTGTGTGGAGACCCTGTTTTCGACAATAAAGCCGGTGTGGGGTGTAGCATTGCGTTCTGATGAAAAAATAACATCCCTATGAATTTTCTAAATTGCATAATGTTTCTTCAAATGACAGGAACGGGAAACAAATACATATAATGAGCTGATTTGAGGCATAAATTAGCCCCCTTCGTAGCATGATGGGGATTTTTTGTTTAAAAGAGTACATGAAGCATAAGCCTCCATTCTCCTCTCATCTCCCCCCATCCTCCCAACTCCACCAATCCCCTCTGGCTCAGCTGCACATCTCATTTGTCTGCAGATGGAACAGCAGCCACCACTCAGAAACGGCTAGTGTATATATATACACACTCAGGTGTTGCAACAGTTTTCCTCCTACAGAGAGCTTGAGCTGTGTATGAGCACATTCACACACGTGTGCACACACACACATACACAAAGAGAAGAGGCAAGGGGTGTTTGAGACTCAGAGTAAACATTCCCCTCCATTTGGAGTGGACAGGCTGTAGACAAATTCCTCTTTTTATCACTACATTCAGAAGTGTAATTCCTAATCGCGATTTTTTCAAGAGAGGTCCGTGTGATACCTGAAAGTTGAACTAGCTTTATGTTAAGGGGGAAAAAAGAAAGAAAAAGCATCCTCTGCTATATTGAAACTTCCTTTTCATTGGAAAGATGCTGAAGGCAGAAGTGTACAATTGCTTGCCTTTCAATATTCTATTTGCAAGAACATCTTTTCATTGATCTCTGTCTATATGTCCTGAAAGTGTGTGGTGTTAATTTGCTTTTTGAGATATAGATCACATAGTGTTGCCAACACTTACGCTTCCCATTAAGGTTCTTTGTAGCGTGGTGTATTTCGACTTCTTTTGCGGTAAATTCACGTCTGCTATTATAGACAGAACTCTATACAAATGCAAACAAACAAAACAAAACAAAACAAAAAAATCCAGTTCCTAGGAAGGCTGAAGTTCAAGTACCTTCAATGACAGTTTCTCAGTGAAAACATGTTTTCTTCTGACGTATATGGATGCTTTAGTGATAACTGAAAGTTAGTTTCATAGACAACTTTATGGTGACAAATTCTTATTCATTGAACTCAAAAGAAAAATGGAATTTTCACATTGATGTGTTTTGCTAAATTTTAAAATGTAAGGGAATTTTTGAAATTAAAACTCTACTTCCCCATTTATTCAAGTATAATTACAGTTTTAATAAGTCAAGAGGATTTTTTAAATTATTCTGTTAATGATACAATTTTGGGGTACTTCCAACATGCCACCATCCCTTGTGTCAGCAAATTTGTTAACGTTGTTACATTTCACCCTCTCAACAGGCCACCCAAACATATATTTCCCCCATTTCACAGATGTAGAAACTAAGGCTCAGAGGATTTTGATGGTTCATCCATAGTCAGGGCAGATTATTTCACCTGCCTATTGGTTCAGCATTTATTCAGAATAATTCTCAATGCTTCAGATAAAAGAAGGCCATGATTTTGAATCTCATCAGGCTGATAAAACAGGCTTACACAGAGGGTCGATATTACTATTTCCATGGCACTGGAACTTCATATGCATGAAGTGTTATTTTTTGACATTATGTAGCTTGATTTATTTTTATGGTAGTCCATTGTAGAGTTTGATACATATTTAAACAAGAAAAAGGAAATTAAATCTTAAAAGATCATTTATATAAGATTAGAGAGGCAATCCTAAATACACACGTGTGGATAAGGGAAATGGTAACTAAACTGCATTTCATATCTGAGTCATATTCTCTTCCTGCTCTTCTCTGTCTGAAAAGATTTTCAATCACCATTTTTTTGCTGAGGGAAGAAGGCCTTTGCCTCATCCTTTTCATAGGTGCTGAAATACTGGTAATGTTAGACTATGTGCAAAACAGTTAATTTGTTGACAGATATTCGAGGAAGGTCTTGATGTTTAAGAGTTTGAGAAGTATCTCATGGATGTGGGCACATTTCAAAGACATTATTTTTTTTTTCTTTTTGTGTAGTCAGTTACGTCTCTGGCTTTCATAGCAAGGCCCACAGGAAAAATGATTCTTTTCTTAGTTGCCTTCACCTCCTGCCCCACCACTTGGGGCCAGCCTAGGTCCTGCTGGGTTGCCCTGAGGACCCGTGGGCTCTCAGCACACAGAGAACCCATGAGCTGTGTCCACAGCAACTGGTTGGGAAGCTCTGGCTCTGTTTGATGAAGAGGACTGACTTGTCACAGAGCAGGCCAGATATGTCTACATGACAGCTTGACCCTTTTCAGGGTCCAAATTTGTACAGCCTTCACTCAAGTTTACCCAGATTATTCCTCTTGCATTGCCTTCTCTTCTCTTTTCCTTCCTACTAGTGCCCTTTCTGGCCTAAGGCTAGAAACCTAAATTTATACCAAAAGCATTCAGTGATCCTCTTAGGCAGAGAAGCGTATGGACTATAATCTGAGATGAGAAAGGAAAATCTCAAGTGAGTTTTCTTTAGAACAACTACTGCCTGACTTTCATTGGACCCTTTGTCTAGATTTTACTGAACAATAAAACTTATTTTATCATCTTAATATTTTAGCCATGTGATGGGTCTACATGGAATGATTCTAGAAAAGAAAGCAGCAATAGTAGGGGAAACTTCATTCTGATTTTTTTTAATTTGGTATTTTTATTTATATTTGCAGTAAAAGGTTATGGACTTGGGGTACTAGAATTGTGGCAGAAAAGTTAGAATACTGAACTCGGAAATAATATTTTTATTTTTTCTTTCTTTGCCTTTGCTATTTAGTGACTAATTTTTTCAGTGATCAAAAGTAATTGTTTTCTGTGAGTGTTAAGGGTATACATTGACTATAAAAAACCTATAGTGAGTTATAAAAACCAAAATTCTCTATTTATTGTTTCAGTATGAATTATTGTTCTAACTGTGATGTTATGGCATGCAGATTGGTTATAAAATAATAAAATAGTCTCTAGACAATTAGACACCTTAAAAATACATTTTCTTGGTTTTTCTCTCTCTCCTTTCTGTTGACTTAAGTCTTGGTATTGGTTGAGATGGTTTCAACCAGAAATTATTCTATCTCCCTCCATAAAAGGTATGAGTGTTTGTGTGTGGCAAGGGGTGGGTGTCAGGGGAGCATTCTCTATTTAAGTAACTACTAAACAGAGCTACCTGACAATAAGGTAGGCTCCCTTTGTTTTAGATGTTGATTTCCCTACATATCAACTAGGTAATTCTGAATGCTCGATTATTTGTGCTAGATGTGGAGAAAGGACCCAAGAATTGAGAGATACAGATGTCAGTCCAAATGCCACAAATGTTAAACATATGAAATAAGAGGAGACCATCCAGGACTGTTTTTGGACGGTAAGGCCAAAGGTAGAGTCATAATCTGATTCCACCCTTAATAGACTTTTATTTCTAGCAGTAAAAGGGCTAAGAAGGTATTAGAAATGTTGCAATTTTCTACTTTTAGATAAAGAAGAGATATCCAAGCCTTGGTTTCCATGATATGGTAGACAAGACATTAAAGAAAGAATCTCCAGAGATACTTGAACTAAATTATTCTGTATTTCATTCATTTATAGTCATGCTTTGCCAACAACATTTTGGTCAACAATGGACTGCATATATGATGGTAGTCCCATAAGGTTATAATGGAGCTGAAAAATTCCTATCACCTAGTGATGTCGTAGCCACCATAATGTCATAGCCAGAAAAGGGACTGCAGGAGAAGAAAAAGAAGACCCCCCCCCCCAGAAAATTCACAGGAAGTGTATAGCAGATGCTTTAGCAGACCTCAACAAGCTTCTTAAAAAGTTTGAAAACATGAAGTCCAACACCAAAAGATTTTTATTAATAGAGAGGAATGTTCATGGTGCATTTTCTGATTACAAGCAAATCTATGATGAAAAAAAGAAACACACCAAGCAAACCACCATGGACATATTTCTGAAGAGAGTGACACCTCCTCTCTTCCGCAGGAAGAGCCTCAAGCAGGTGCTTCAGGAGGTATTCCAGAAGAAGGCGTTGTTATCCTTGGAGATGACAGCTCCACGCACGCTATTGCCTCTCAAGACCTTCCAGTGGGACAAGATGTGGAGGTGGAAGACAGTGATATTGATGGTCCTGACCCCGTGTAGGCTGAGGTGACTGTGTCTGTTTGTGTCTTAGTTTTTAACAAAAAAGTTTAAAAAGTAAAAAAATAAAAATTTTAAAAATAGAAAAAAGCTTATAGAATAAGGATATAAAGAAAGAAAATATTTTTATATGAACGTATAATGTTTAAGTGAAGTGTTATTATAAAAGAGTCAAAAAGTTAAAAACTTTCAAAAAGTTTATAAATAAAGTAAAAATGACCGTAAGCTAAGGTTAATTTATTATTGAAGAAAGAAAAATAATTTTTGATAAATTTAGTGTAACCTAAGTGTACAGTATTTATAAAGTCTACAGTAATGTCCTGGGCCTTCACACTCACTCTCCACTCACTCATTGACTCACCCAGAGCAACTTCCAGGCCTGCAAGCTTCATTCGTGGTAAGTGCCTTATACAGGTGTACTATTTTTTATCTTTTATATCATATTTTTACTGTACCTTTTCTATGTTTAGATACACAAATACTTACCATTGTGTTACAATTGCCTACAGTATTCAGTACAGTAACATGCTGTACAGTTTTGTCACCTAGGAGCAATAGGCTCTACTATATAGCCTAGGTGTGCAGTAGGCTATACCATCTAGGTTTGTGTAAGTATGCTCCATGATATTCGCACAATGACAAAATCGCCTAACAACGCATTTCTCAGAATGTATCCCTGTTAAGCGATGCATGACTGAATTTATTCAAACACTGTTTATCGATATTTATTACGTGCCAGGCTCCAGGGTAGATTTTAAGTTGTGAGGACCAATATTGTAGCAATTAGTCGCATGTGGCTATTTAAATTTAATTTTAAATTAGTAAATAAATGAAATTCAAAATTCACTTAATGTTACTAAAAATCTTCCCCAAACATAGAAGTCATTCATTCATATTTATAAAATGCCTATTATGTCCAGGCCGGATACTAGAAGTTGAGGACATACATTGAATCAGACAGGCACAGTTTCTGCCCGAAGAAGCTTGTTATCCATTCCCTTCCCTTTGCTAGTCTCAGTCCTATTCACACTATTTACCTACAGGAGGCCTCACTGCCTTACGTCCCCCTAGCTTACAGCAAACAACCTTTCTCTAAATTTCCTTAGCATTTACTGTTCTTATCTCATATTTTGACAATGGGTTCATTCAGTCGACAAACAAAGTACTCACTATATGCCAGAGAATTTTCTATTTTCTGTGGAGAATATAACCTTGTAAAATACACAATTTCTTACTTTGAACCACTTATAATATTCACATAACTGACAATAGTAACAAGTAGTGGCCGTATAACAGGGATAAGAGTGCACGTCACCACAGTGCCTGTGCGCCGAGAGTTCTCTCCACATTGGTTATCATTTTGATACTATCAAAGGAGACTCGGGGCAGCAGAGCTGGGATTTGAACTGTGTCCACCTGATTCAAAGTCCAGCCTCCTCTGTAACCTATTCAGGGGTAGCCAGGGATTGTATCAGCTCTCTGTATTCCTCTGAGTGACTAAAACTTATTGGCACTTGAGAAATATTTGTTAAATAAAAGAACTCAGTCTTTCTTCGTAGTATCTTGGTCCAAATATCAAATAAGCCTTCTCTCTAGGAGTGGAGGAGGCAACTGGTCTCCGGAAGGTGCAGTGGTGTCTGGGTTACCAAGTGGAGACTTGCTGGGGCAGACACATCTTATCTGCTCAATAAAGGGACATGATAAAGAGAGAGTGAGAAGATATCATATTCAGTTCCAAATGTAGATCGTCTGAGCTGGTAAAATCTTGCTATAAAATGATAAATTTAGAGATCCTTCTTGGCTGAGGCCTGCTTAAAATGATACAGTCAAGAGGTGAAATTCAAACGATCCGAGTGTTGAAAAAGCTCTTTTTGGTTGCTTAGGCTGTAAAATTTCACAAAGATTATTTTATTCCATAAAACAGACATATAGAAAGCACCTACTTAAAACACACACAGGTGCACACGCACACTTTTCTAGGCTCTGGGGGGGGGGTGTCAAAAAAAATAGAAATATATCCACCAGCATTATAGAAATAACATCTACCAACAAAAATGCTTCTAATAATATAAAGTATGATGTAATTGAGCTCTAATGGAAGTACAAAGCTGATGTGAGAATATTGTTGGATGAGACAATTCCAGCTGAGGAAGCTTAGAGGACTTAATGGACTGAGTAGGTTTAAGTTAGCATGAAATATAGCTAACTATTGATGGCAAACATTACATGAAAAGGCATGTCAGGTAGAGAAAACAGCCAGAACAAAAGCCAGAGCAATGGGGCTCAGGAAAGAAACAAAGTACATTGAAAAATACACCATCAAAGGTCAATAGAGAGTCCACCAGGGAAGGCATTGCATCCCAGAGCCAGGAAATGGGATCGTATTCTCTTTGTGGGGGAAGGGAAGGAGCCACCGGAAATTTGAGAGCCCAAAACCAAAATGAGTAAGATGGGATAACACTGATGAGGGATCAAGGCAGAGTGCCCTTTGCATTTAGGGGCTGGAAAAACTTTGAAACCTTATTAAGAAGGTTACAGCATGAGGACCAAGCTCCTAGGATGATGGCAGCGTATTTAGTGTGCTCCTAGCTCACTTTATCGTTAGTGTTGTTAGAATTAAAATATAACAAGCATTTTCCAAAGTAATTTATTAGATCCTCTCAACTAACTTTTCCATTATTTTTTACATTTCTTTCTAGAAGCCCTAAAACTGTGAAAGATGGGCTTTACTGTATTGGTTCATATTTTAATTGCATTTTACACTTTCTAAATGATTTCCAACCACTGATACCGTGATGAATAAGTAGTCATTTGTAGCCGCTATTTATTTTTAGCAACACATTACAAAATCAGAGTGCAGAGATATTTTTGCATTGAACTAAAAGGTTCCTACACATGGAAATCTGTTTAGGAAAGCAACAAGATGCCAGAATGAAAACCAAATTTTCTTTCAGATAAAACGTTAGAGAGATGACATTCTGCCTGGTTGCCTCTTCCACTAAGTAGCTATTTGATTAGGGACATGCATATTTTTTTAATTTGCAAAAATTAGAAGAATTGGTCTCACTGTTCTCTAAGGTCTCACCTATCGCTAAAATGTGTTACTAGCATATATAAAGACACTCAAGGTTTGCAATTCAATTTTACTTCATAGAGATAATACCACATATGTTCTTACTTCATGTAATGTTTTTGAATTGTCTTATGTTAACTATATTGAAAGATGCTTATAAAACACAATAGCACCAGCATCTCATATTTCAAGACAGAGAAATATTCAGGGTGTCTCTTCACAACATGAAATTGAATTAAACCTCTTACAATAAAATGAGGCTCTTGAGTCCGTCAAACCTAGTTTGTGTCTCTAATCTGTCACTTACTAGCTTTGCAACTTGCAGCAAGATACTGAACCCCTCTAAACTGCAGTTTCTTCATCTATAAAATGGAGATAATAATCAGGCTGTTTAAAGATTTATTAAATTAATTGAAATAAAATATGCAAAGTCTGAGCAGAGTGTTTCCATATGTATTAAGCACTCTAATATTACCTGCTATTCTAATAATTACCTGACAGTGCTGTAAAAATGAATTAGGCATGGTCCCAGCCCTCAAGAAAAACAGCTTGGAAAGGAAGATGAGGCATATGAACAACATTGTTATACAAGAAAGAAAAGTGCTATTGTCATGAAAGCAGCACAGAGAGAAGACAGGGAATTCAGGGGGGGGTCTCTGCATGTTTCCTCTTTAGTATTTGTACCGTTGACCTTCAGTCATTGGTCTAATAGCCTACTTTCTGACAGCTTTGTATTGTTTCTTACTTCTTGTTCGCCAAATGCACATGAGAAGATTCTCCCTGCAGCATGCTTGAGGGTTAGAGTGCAAAAGCAACTCTTCCTGTAACTTCTCTGGTAGTGCCACTCTGTTTTAGGAAGGTGGTAGGGGCAGTGGGATTTGGAGGAGCTCAGGTTATATCCTCTCAACCGCTACAGGGCTCAAGGACTCCACTATTACAAGAGATAGTTCTTTGGAATAAGACTTTGCACCTCAAAGAATTTTTCCTCTGCTCATAAAAATATACTCTCTATTTCCTTGATTCTATCTTACAGAAGGCATGCCATTGTTTTAATAACAGTTTGTGTGTGTGGCAGGAGAGGGAGCTGGGGAACCCACTACATAAAAGTATATATCACTTTGTTAAAAACATTCTAATTTCAAAAAAGTTAAGATGTTTAACATAAATATACATGTAAGAATTGAAGTGTAATATATTGTAGAGAAGCCATCAGGATGCACTACGCTTACGTCCAGAGTAACTCTGAAGTTCCTTCATTCACACAACTCTTCACTCAGCAACTGTTCATTGAGTGTTTGGCACAGTATAATCTTCAGGGCTATGAATGAGGTGGGTTAAGACATGTTCATGCAAACATGAGCTCTGAACTTAGATAGAGATCTGCAATTAAAAAGTGGTGAGGTAAGTGTTGATAGAGGGAGATACAAAGGGAAGCTACAACACCAAGGATGCAGTAACTAATTGCCCAGGCCACAGGAGTGGGGAGGACTATGCGAATCTTTGGAGAGGAAGTGACTATTGAAGGATGATGGGGTCTGTTTGTCACACCTCCATCCATTCAGAGTTAAACCAAACAAACAAGGGCTAGGACCACAGCCATGCTGTGGGAGCCATGTGTGATGGCCCCATATCCAGAATCTGGCTGCACCAATGATCATTTCAATCATTCTGACCTGCAAATCTTTGCTCTTATGTCCATGACTTGTTTCTGCTCTTTCAGCACGCAATGCTCATCTCAGACCCTCCTTTTCAGACAACATCTGAGAACCATAGCTTCTTGTTCCAACCTCAGCTTTTCCCCTTAACTACCTTTATTCTCTAACTCCACTCATCATGTCTGCACATGAAAATCATGCATGCTTTCTACCTTATGCTGAAATGACCTAGCACCACTCTTCTCCCTTGTGAGAGGGGAGAATAGAAAAACTGATATACTTCAGTTTAGAAGATGGGTGGAGAGGAGAAGAGGAAAGAATTCTAAGTAAATAGGGGAGCAATGGGGAAGAGTTTCAGGGTTTTATACTTTACTTGCTCTATAATAATGGGTATCCAACTTACAGGGTTTAGTGAGATGGAAATGAAGGAGAGTATATAAATATGCGCGGTACACTGATGACACATAATAAATACTCAATAAATGTTTATTTTCTTCCTATGACCATTTGATAGGCAACTCCTATCAGAGAAGTTCTGTTGTCTCCAGTACAAGCCACAGGAGACTCCTTCCACAGGTTTGTTCAGATCTGGCCTCCAGAATTACCTGGATAACTGGCCCAATGGTAAGTGAAAATTTCTTGGTGATTTCATAAGCATCTGACTTAATTGCCACCTCCCACCTCTCCTAACGTGGGTCTGGCCAAGGGTCAATCATAAGGCTCATTTTGATGATCTCATGTTTGATGTTGAGCTGTTGCACTCTCTGGCTGATCAAATCTTTTAAGACTGAGAATTCTTACTATATAATGCGTGTGCATGTGTGCCTGTGTGCACGTGTGTGCAAGTGTGTATGAATGTGTAGGTATAGTATTTGGGTAAGGAGCCAGAAAGAGGGAGGAAGATAAAGGATGATGCTGATAATCCCCAGAATTTCTGTATGGTCAGAAGCTGAATAGAATATATGGTATTTGGACACTACTATTATTTTAAAATTCTTCTTCTATCTATAAAATACATTTTTGTTAAAATGCGTCTTGCATAAACTAGAAGATATAAGTTCTTACTCTGATGTCCAGTTCCTGTTCATAGGCCTAGGAGAAGCACTGGCCCTGTATGGACTGTAGTGGGGTCAATTCCTGGCCACTAGAATGGATTCTTTGGTATATTTTTGCAAGGCAGTTAGAAGGAGACATAATTCAAGAAGTGAGCTCATGTTGTAATCAAAAGTGGAAGCTAAGGTTAGTATCAAGGATCAAGCACTAGGTGTCAGGTCTAATGGCATGCATGTCCACAATTCGGAGTGGACAAAAGGAAAGAGGCCAAGAGCGGAGGGCATCAAAGACAGTTTGGAAAGTAGACATGAGATTATGGTTTTATTATTTCAAGCAAGTGTCAGGCACCTACCAAGGCATATAGTTTTTAATTAACTATAGTTTCAGAATGTTTTCTCTGGGATTCTGGAAATGGCACAAGTACTTTGCTTGGATAGAAATGGCTTTGATTTATTTTTAATCAAAGAATAATTGAATCTTAGATTTCCAGAGTTTGAAGAAGGGGCATTTGAATTCAATTAATAGAATATTGCGCTGTTCAATCCAATTGTTTTGAGCATCCAAACAATTGACTAATTCGTACAAAACTCACTCACTCTTGAAATAAACTATTTTGCTTTCCTACGACTCTGAGGAAATGTGAGAATAATCCATTTCATACTACGTCTAATTCCATTGACTTCATGTTTCCATCCATTTATCCTAGATTTCCTCTCTAAGTCATGAGAACAAATCTTGTTATCTTGTATGGAATCTATATAATACATAATATGTCAGATAATTTCATTAAGTTTACTTTAACAACTAGAACTTTGGGGATGAGGTAGGAGAAATTTAGTGAAAACTCAAAGTTTGTTCATCCATCACTGCATATTCAGTATGCCTATAATAAATTAAGGAGACTGGCTAATTATAAAATTTGTCTCATTACTTCAGGATAATTCTCTATACATAGAACAAATTCGCATGAGAGATGAAAACTTCATCTTTGATGGCACTATCATGAAAGAACCTGAATAAAAATGAACTATCATTTCTGAGCCATTGAATTCAGAGAATTTCCAAGTTGAGCTGACTTCTTTGAATTATAGATTCCATAAGGCCAGATTTACAATTGCCTTGCCCTAAATTTGGAAGTAGCTAATTGTAACTGGATTGACTGTATATGTCCATTTTGAATGCCTTCATCTACAAATCTCTGTGACAGGCTAGGTGCCTTTCCTAAATAATTCCCTATGCAGAAGTATGTATTAAAAACAGCTTGTCAAATTGACTAAGAGGGAAACTCGATGTTGCCCGGTCCTTCTCCCTACACAGACACATTTTGACACAGTGTATTTGAGTGCTAATAATGACATTAGAAGATGTTGGAAAGAGATCTAATTCAGCATGCAAAAGTGACTTTGCTGTCATCTCCTATTTTCTGTGCAATTGACAGCAGATACTCGGGGCTGAATTTTTATTTCAGGTCAAATTTCCAAGGCATGAGGCTGTCTGTTAGAAACAGATAAGACCAAAACCAATACGAAAGCACTTGTTGGAAGTGTCAGTGGTGCTGAGAATTTGAAAGGGATGCTTCAGTTTTCTGTTTAGGACATGACACAACAACATATGTTTTAGCAGCAAGAAAAACCAACCAGCAGCTCCCTGTCATTTTTCCATGGTTCCTACTGGGAAGATTTCAGAAGAGAAGTCTGATTTCTTTGGGAAATGAGATGATTTTTAAAAAACATAACCTCTTTTGTCATTTCATTTCCCCCTTGCCAATATTCCCCAGAATATTTCAAACAAATCCAACTAACCAGTGTTTTTTTTTATCACAAAGACCAATAAGCCATACTTTAAAACTTTTATAATCAAACAATAAATAGTGCTGCATAACTGTATCTAATGAAAAAAAAAAGGGTTGGAAACCAATAAGGTTGAGTGTTTATAAAATCTTTCAAATGTGTTAACTCACTGAATTAAATGGGAAAATGCAGGTGTGTTTTAAAAGTCACTTTGTACATGTTCTGGGTTAGACTAGATAATTCGCATTCCCCTGGCTGGTAAGCATACTCCTGTTTCCTTCAGTTTGGACATGCCAAGTTAACATTCACCTAGTCAAGCTATAAATTCACGTCATCATTTTATGGCTAAGAGCTGTTGATGCCTGGGTAATCTTTTGTCACTTTAAGTTTAAATTTGAACTACTTCCACAAAAAGTCAAGAGTTTGTTTTATCCATGGAACAGGAGCTTCAACATAAAAGTTAAAACTTGATCATGTTTCACAATCCTAGATTGACGAAGTTCTCTCTTTCCTGTACAGAATTCCTAGTACACAAGGGCATCCTGTATTTCTTACATCCACCCTGAACTAGAATGCAAGTGTGTCTTTCTCTTTTCCCTTTTTTTGCCTGTTTTATTTTTATTAGTATTACTGTTTAAACATTTCCTGTGGCATTGAATTAAAATTTATTTTATTTTTCTCCTCAAGAAAGAGTGATTTAAAACCCAACCATGCACATAAAGATATGATTTGATGTAGTTCCCTCAACGATTTGTCATCATAGATGGTTCGTGCTTTGAAATAGAAGCCTTGGGGAACCCTAAATTCCAAACCTGAAACTACCTCACAGGAGACCCGATCTGCAGTTTGTAACAAAAGTGAACCTTCCTGGACTCATTAATCTCAGGGGACTCATGTCTCATATTGTTCTCATTTTCCAACAGCTTCGCCTCTGGGACAAGCACTTTCCTTCTTTTTGCATTTCTTCTGTGTAGCTGGATTTGTTTTTTGCAATACTGTACATAAACAATAGATTTTACAACATTATTGCCGGAAGGTCTTCCTGTGAACAGATCTCTTTCAAGAGTCTGTGAAATTGTCATTGCTTTGGTCTGTATTTATTCAACTTGCATAAAGTAAAACTATAAAGATATGGGCCTTTCTGCTTTTAAATAGGCAGTATTTTTCCTACAACTGAATGTTGCCTTTTTAAAATAATCTTTTTTGGAAGCTATGTACCAATTCCAGGAATTCTGCCATTGCTCAAACTTTTCCAGAAACTTCTCTATTTGAATTTCCTTTGGAGTGAGTGTGCAATTTCTGAGAAAATGTTTCATTGTTGTTTAAATTATCAACTCATAATTTATGGGCTTTTAACACTGTTTGCCAATAACACTATTATCCTTTTCGATTAATTTTCTGGACATAAGAATTGACTGCAAGTGACCGTTTCTAAACAATAAAACCTGCCATCAAAGGAAGAAGAACTATATGGTTGTGGATAGTTAAAAGAATGCATCCCTGTCTCCATATGCAGTTCTGAAAAAGGAGATCCAAAATTATTTTAATCTGTGAGATTATCGCCAGAATAAGTGAATTACCTCTCCTGGTCCTTTGTGGGTCTAAAGTTGTGTAAATTATTTAGATAGGCTTTGTATAGTCATTAAATAATATGACTACACTTTATTCACACCATAACATTTTTTTCCTTGGTTGACCATTCTTATTTTTCATCTTCCAGTGAGTATTCAGGCAGTTAGGGTGTTACAGGTTACCGAGTTTTCTCAGTTCCATCGAAAATATTTTCCATGAACCAATTATTCCCTAAGTAGTTCCAGATGAACACACACACACACGTGCACACACACACACACGCATACACACACACATCAAAAACATGCCTTTTGTCAAGAAATTCTTTAATGCCTTTTAAGCCAATTTTTGTGTATTCATGTAGCTGACATACTGTGTCTTCCATGTAGCATGGTTCTTTCCCTGTAGCTCCTCCATCATTACATTGTTGGAACCCATCTCTGTGTGTGCACAGAAAGCAGCCATCCACTGGAATGTTTATCATTGGAGGATTCCTTTTGTTCCAGGAGCTTGGTATAACCATTTGCATGGTGACTCCCTATCTTTTAAGTCATTCCATGGGCCCTTTTATAAAATGGTAATGTGAAGACAGGACAAGATACTCTTATTTTGGAGAAGCACAAGATGGAATAACCTTTATGTGAGGCAGTGGCTTACAAAGCGTTCTCCAAATAGTTAATAGGCTGTTCCAGTTATGCATAAAGTATAGCATGACCTCCCTCCCTTTTTTCCTGCAGGGCCTGGTGAGAGGGGAGGGGCAGATTAATTATTCATTCTAATATAACCCTTCAGGGTGTATTGATGATTTGAAGGCATTGTCAAGTCATCTTCTGACAAAAACTGTTTGAAAATCTCTGGATGTCTTAAACACTGGTGAGCCAGGGATTAAGTCAGGGAGATTTCTATGTCTCGCATTCAATACTTATAGGCACAGGAGGGATAAGCCTAGTGAGAAGAGAAGTGTAGCTGTGTGGCGAGAGGTCAAATATCCCTGGGTGAGTCCCTTCTGTACCACACACTGTTGGTTGCCACTAAGAAATTCCTTTGTACTGAGTAGAATATCTGATGCCTTTACCCCAATATTAAATCTATGAGAAAATCTGATTTAGTTCAAGAAACTCTGTTGTCCATGGAGACACTATGAAAGCGTAAACCTTAAACAACTGATGCCGTTTGTGATTTTTAACCAGCTAGAGTGGTTTCATTCAAAAGTTAATATTTATCTTGTCATAATATTTACCTTCACGTAGTAAGTGCTGCTATTTTCCCATGACTGCGATGAAGAATGGAGGTAAGATAAACTCACCTCTATAAGATAAATGTCAGATGTTTAATGAAAATCATTCGATGAGCATCCCAGGTTTACTTTGAACTTGCTGAGGTTCTGGACTTCCAGTAAAATTTAGCTCACAGAATTTTCCAAATATGAGTCTCTGCGTTCAAAAGTGGGGATTTCAAGAAATGAATTCTGAGAGGGCACAGGCCTTAGCAAAAAGACAGCTCGTCTGGGACTGCAGAGATGTGAGTTCTCTTCACCATTCAGATACTGATTGGTTGAGAGATTCTCTTGGCCTTAGTTTCATCTGTAAAATGGGTGGATTTAACTAGATGGTCTTCAAGATCCTGTCCTATTCCAAGATTCTGTGATTCTATATTAGTATATGACCAGGTCGAAGTCTATTATCCATCACAAATTTCATACTCCAATATTTAAGTATAAGACATTGGACTTGATTTTGAAGATAAATGAGATCTGGGGTATGTCATCTACCACCAAGAAATCAAAACATATTTGAGAGAAAAGGATAGACACATGAAAAACTAAGTAAGATTCTACTCTTAGTTAAGCTTAGGTATTTTCCCAGAAGAAATTGAAAAGAGACGCAGTGCTTGGTTGGTTCTGGATAATTTGATTTATGATTACAAATATTTTAGAGTTATTTTCCATAAAGAGCTCTGATGGGCTTCTTGTGGCTCTCTTTGAAGAGGTAGTGTGGAGTTGAAGTTCTGGAGTGGAGTGAAGAGCCTCTTACCTCAGCTTTAAGGAGAACTACTCCATTTTTATCTGTTTAATGTATTGGGCTTCCTTCTCAAATCTAATTTGAAGGTAAGAGTCTACTTCTTTAAAACGTTTGAGAGCTTTTGGTTTAGTCAATCCAATTTCTCATGCTGTTAAACACACTTGGACTAGCATCTCACCTTCCACTTAATCAAGATTTTTCCTCCCTTTATTCCAAACTTCCCACAAAGCATGCTTCTTGTACTGGATTGTGTTCCCCCAAAATTCATATTTTGAGGCCCTAACTCCCAATGTACCTGAATTTGGAGATGGAGTTTTTAGGAGGTAATTAAGATTAAATGAGATTGTAAGTGTAGGGTCCTGACCCAATGGGATTAGTATCCTTATGAGAAGAGATAGCAGAGAGCTTGCTCTCTCTTTCTCCCCATGAGCACACACCTGGAAAGGCTGTGTAAGGACGTAGCAGAAGGTGGCTGCAGGCCAGGAAGACAGTTCTGGCCAAAAACTGAATCAGCTGGATCTTGGGCTTCTAGCCTCCAGAACTGTGAGAAAATAAATTTCTATCGTTTAAGCCACCCAGTCTATGGTATTTTGTTATGGCAGCCTGAGCAGACTAAGACAAGAATGCTAACCCAGGCCACATGAAGGACAGAGGTTTTTCTTTAAATCACTTTCTAGGCATAGGTTTTTCCCTGGAGTAACTGGTTCAATACAAAGAACTGAAATAAAAACAAATGCAGTGCGCAACCAAATTTTAGCAACCACTGCTGTGTGTGTGTGTAGTATTTATATGCTGTTGTGCTCAAGACTGAGTTGTTAGGAGATATAAACTCTGAGGTGTGAACAGCTGTACAAAAACTATGATGTGTGTGCCCTGTGTCTATTAGCTCACCTATGAACTTAAACTCTGGAGAGCAGTACTTTACATACACTCACCAGCACATTGTGGGAATGCAAAAAAAAAAAAAAAAAAAAAAAATCAGAAATGATAAAATTGCTAAGAGGTAGGTGGCAAAATGTTATTATTATCATTTTATAGAGGAGTAAAAATGTGCAGTCGGAAGGTCAAGTATCTTGTTCAAAGAGACACAGGATGAGCCCTGGAATTATTAACTTCTGTTTTCTAATCTAGTGGACCTGAGGTTATAGGATCCGACTAGGAAGGTCAAAGATACCAGTTTTATGCCTTGAGATAGTTATGCTACAGGGGTCACTCCTGTTCTTTTATTCCCTCACCTGGGAGTCACTTGATGACTTTAGCCTCAGTAACTTCCCCCATCCTGGGAAACTTGAACCTGAAAACAGAAACTATATTAAAAGTCAGTACCTCTGTCTGACTGTGAATTTCAGATCTCCTGTTCTCTAGGCCATTCAATAGTTGCATCTAATCAGAATCTCCTTTTGTTCAATCTGTTTCCTTTGTTGGGAAATGGCCCGGTGATCTCTTGAGAAGGGCACGGGGGTTTCTGGTGGGGAAGACCTGGGAAACTTGTTCCAAGACTAAATATTAGAAGCAGTCAGCTGGGCCACTAAAGGACAGGATTGGTTCCCCACACTCTTTAGTGAGCTCATGACTTCTGAAACATTGTGTTAATGTCTAGATTGCCATTTGAAGAAGAGACTTGTTAAAATGATGTCTCCTAAGAAGGGCTTTGTAATAATTAATCAATGTTCACTTTCTTTTCTCTCCCCAAAGTTTTGGCACTGTTGGTCATGCCTTCCCTCAAACCCTCTCTTTTCTTGGCTCAGGGACAATATACTAAATTCTACAATAGCCACTCCCTTCCTTCATTCACTTATGTTTGATACCCACCAAATGTGAAGGAGATTCTCAAATTCAGGGCTTTATAAAAATTACAAAACAATGTTGAGTGCAACAGGACTCACACCCTGAAATCAGAAGTTCATGCCACGTTGCTATCTAGTGAAATAAGGCATAAATGTGTACAACAAAATGAAAAGGATACGTAGTGGAGTTCTAGTTTCAACTTTCAGTTCCTTCTCACTGGAAATCTGGTAAGAAAGTTTATCCTTTGTGACTAAGGGAATAAGTGGTGTTTGTCCTGGTTCAGTTTGTGGTCAATATTCTACTAGATCTTGAAAATTCTTTCTGTGTGTATCTTTATGTATTTTGCTGGAATTTGTTACCTCTTTGTTTCAGTGTCTTTATGACTATTTCCAGATTGTTCTCAGATTCTATAATAGGTGATTGCTAAAAGTTAATTAGAGGACTGAATCTATTTCTGTTGTTTTCCAACATGAATTCTCTGACACCAACTGGGTGTCCTACCATTTAATTTAATTCTAACGCTAACTATCTGAAGTTAGCTCAGAACTCACAAATTAAGAGGCTCAGTATCACAAGACTGCACCATTTTAGATGACATCTATAAGTCTTAGGTGTCCCTAAGGCACTGTCAATTCTGTGCAGTCGACTACAAGTTTGGACATTCCCACAACCCTCTCCCAGGTGTGGTAATTCAGCAGAATGACTCACAGAACTCAGCAAAGGGCTATACTTACAATTACAATTTAATTATAAAGGATGAAACTCAAGAACAGCCAATGGAAGAGAGGCATAGGGCAAGGTATGGGGGGAGTGGAGCACAGAGCGTCCATGCCCTCTCAGGACATGCCACTCTCCCAGCACATCAATGTGTCCACCAACCTGGAAACTCCCCACATCTCATTGCTCAAGAGTTTTTATCAAGGTTTTTTTATGAAGGCATGATTGATTAGATCAGTGGCCATTGGTGATTGAACTGAATCTCCAGCCCCCATCTCCTCTCCAGAGGCTATCTAGGGGCCCCACCAAGAATCACCTTATTAGCATAACAAAGACATTCGTGTCATTTAGGAAATTCCAAGAGTTTTTGAAGCTCCTGTGCCTGGAACTGGTACACAGACAAATATGTCTTTTTATTATACCACACTATCAATTGTTTTTCTTCCCTCCGTATGCTTAGGACACTAAGCGGTCATTGTTTCAATCTACTGAGTTATTTAGTGAAGTAAGCAGCATTCTAAGATGGCCCTCAATATTCTTGCTCTATGTACACTCTTTGTATAAGTGCCTCCCCTCGAGTGTGAGCAGAACCTGTGAATATGATGAGATTTCACTCCTATGATTAGGTTATGTTATGTGGCAAAGGTGAAGGGATTTTGCAGATGTAATTAAGGTCCCTCATCAGTTGACCGTGAGATAACCAAAGAGAGATTATCCTGAGTGAGCCTGACAAAATCAGGTATGTTCTTAAAAGAGGTTCTAGAGGATAGAGATGCCCTCCTGCTGGTCTTCAAGAAACAAAATGACACAAGTTTTACAGCTGAAAGGAAATAAATTCTGCCAACAACCATATGGGTTTGAAAAGGGGACCCCAGCATCCCCAGCTGACATTGTATGAAGGATGAGACTTGAGCCCTGTGATAAATTAAGACCTCCCTTTATATCTTCTTCTAGGTATCTTGACTCCCAATAATCTTTCAACCCCATCAAGGTCTCTAATCAATTATCTTAGGGCCTTTTAAAGGAAAACTTGTTAGGAGACTATTTGGTAATCTAAGTAAGAGATAATGGTGATTCAGACTAGGGTGGAAGAAGTGAAAGTGAATAGGAGTGGTCACCTTCAGGGTACATATGAATGGATGAGCCAAAACATTTCCTGACATTGAGTATGAGGGGAAAAGTGAAGTCAAGTTTTCTGGGCTAAGAGATTAGAAGGATGGAGATGCCATCAATGAGATTAGGAAAAGCTGTGTTGGAGCAGTTTAGGGGCTGGAGGTATGATCAGTGTGCAGTTTTGGATAAGTTGAATCTGAGATGCCTAATAACATCCAAGTTGAGTAGTAGTTATTTGGATATACAAGTCTGGAAGTCAGGAGAGCTTGGGGCTACAAACATAGTTTTGAAACGTGATGGCAATTAAATTTTCCTTAAAGCTGGGAGACTCGGTGAAATCACCAGAGGAGTGAATATATAAAAAGAATAAAAGAAGTCCAGGGGCTGAGCCCTGGGACACTGCAACATTAAGAGATCAAGAGAAGAGGACATGCAAAAGGAGACCAAAAAGCAGTGACTAGTGGAGTAAGAGGAAAATCCAAAAGACACTAATTTCCTGAAAGCCAAGTGAAGAGAAGGTATTGAGGAAGGAGTGGTCATCTCTTTTAAATGTTGCTTAACAGATAAAGTAAATGAGGACCAGAATTAACCACTTGATATGAGAATGTGGATATCATTGGTGAGCATTACAAAAGCAATTTTGGTGGAGTGGTGGGGATGAAAGCTGATTGGAATGACTTTAAGAAAGAATAAGGAACGAAAAATTAGAGAAAAGTATATATAACTGTTTCAAGGAATTTTGCGTAAGGAGTAGGAGGAGCTGTTAGGGCAAGTAGCATAGAGAAAGTTTTCTTTTTTTGAATATGGAAAAAATTATGGCGTATTTGTATCTGGAGGGACTAATCTTGTCGAGAGGGAAATAGGATGATATAGGAGATGTGGGGAGAATTGCTGCAGCATTGTGCTTCAGTTATGAGAGTAGATGGAATCTAATACACAAGTGGAAGTATTGGCTTAAGCCAGGAACATGAATGTTTATCAAGGTGAGAAGGCAGATTCTGGTATGTGGGAAAATATGATGATGGGACTCTGCAGAGCTTCATTTCTGACTACTTTGACTTTTTAGTGAAGTAGGAAGCAAGAGTCACCAGTCAAGGATAGTGAAGAAGACATTGGGATTTCCGGATAAAAGAGACGTATGAAATAGTCACCTAGAGGAGTGGATGAGTGAATGAACTAGGGATATATAATGTGACTGAGATATATACTTTTAAAATATAATCTATGATGTGATATGATATATAATGTAATAAATAATATAATCATGTATAATATAATTGTCTGGCAGCATTAAGGAGCCACTTGAAATTCATGAATTAATAATGAGACTCATCAAAGTGGTTGTGTATTTTGCTCCAGCCACATTCAACTGCTTGAGCATAGGGGTGGAGTAAGAGGAGAATTGCAGTTTTGTTAGAGGAGTATATCAAAACAAGGAGTGAGAAGCAAAGGAGTCCAGATGACTTACAGCAGAGTGGTGGAGAGGGAGTTTAAAGTGGATAAGGAGGAAAGTGAAGACATCCAGAGTTGAAAGTCATTGAAAGGTTGTAGGATCATCACCATTAGAGGTCCTGATGGGATCAAAAAATTGTTGAGGTCTGGATACTAAATGGAATGAACTAGAAAGATTGGAGATGATCAACAGAGTGAGGAGCATGAAACTGAGATTACAGAAAGATTTTATTATTGGTGATGATAGGATCTAGATTGTGACCATAAGAGAGAGTGGTGAGTTAGGGTGGAGTACAAGATCAATGGAGGAAAGAAACCCAAAGTATTGAGAAGTCAAGTTGTTAGAGGGATTAATTACATAATCTCCAAAAAGAAAGGCAGGATAAGTACTAGATTGAGTGAATATGAGCTGGGAGCTAAAATGTTTTAGAAATGAGGAGAAATGACCTGGGTGTGTGTGTATGGGGTGGGGAGTGGGGGTGTCATTGGATGACAGCAATAATAAAGAGTAGGGTGACAGTCTGCTGAGATTCAAAGCTAGAGATTTTTCTGAGAAGAGGGAGGAGAATGGTCTAAGAGCATCAAGGAAGAGCATAGAGATCATTCATCCATGAAGACCCGGTAGGACAAGAGGTGTGTGAGAAAAACATTGACACCATTTGAGAGGGCTGCAGGAGAAGCAGTGTCCCTCAGGGAAGAACCAGATTCTAGTGAGAGCAAGAATGTGAAGGGAATGCTCAGAGAATTAGTTCTGATTACTAATTGGGCTTCCTGGTGACCTCCTTCCCTCTAGTATCCAAGTAGAAAGGCCAGCATAATCTATGCACTTAGAAGGCTATCAACCAAAAAATTGGATATTTCATCTGCTATTTTGTTTGTATCCATAATACTAGATGCAAGAGAATATTTATCTTTGGGACATTTTCTTCTTACACATTCTAGCTGAAACAGACCGTGGAAATGCTCTTTATTTAGCTAAGATTTTGACTGTGCAAATGATCTTTAACTACTTAATTGGCTTTGATAGATCAAAAGTAGGAAAAGCAATCTGCATGCTGGGCTGTGACTTTATAGGCTTATATATTTGAGAGGTGTTAGTGGGGTAGAAAACTAAAGCTTGTAGGTTACTTATTATTATCAAGGTCAGAAATAGAAATTGTGAAAGAAGAATAGTCCTAGGAGAGTTCCCTGAGCTGTTGAAAGTAGTTTACAAACATACAAAACAAAAGGAAAGACTAGGCTTGTAAATTGTGAGTATTTGTTTATTTTGTTTATAATTTCCTTTGTGTAATAAAATGCCTTTCATTTTGTTAGCCAATATTTAAAGCTTTAGCTTTCTTCCAATTGATATGCCATGGGCAATAAATTATGCACAGTGCTGCTAAAAACAAGCCAGTTTAAGGAAAAAAAGGGCAACAATTACCAAAGACCAGAATCACAGTCAACATTAAGACAGATAGTGTTTGCCTACAACTCTTCGCCTGACTCTGTTACTACCAAAACGGTAATTGGTATTTATAAGCTGCAAAACATGCCCCAAATTATTGGCTCTAATGTGCCGAGAGCCTTGAGGAAAGTACAATGCTAAAATAAACCACACTACTCCCTCATCCCTTCCCACCCCCTATAATCCAGGGTTCTGATTGTCCTATGCATGATTTCTCTCACCCTACTCCAACTTCGACACATCTGTCTTTTATCTGTCCTCTAATTGGAATATGCCTAACTCCATTTTCCAAATTCCGTGAGACGGTAATTCCCCCCAAACTCTTTCTTCCTATTTTCATTCTTTATTTTGTTGAGAAGTTCTAAATGGGGAATATGAAAGCAAAATTTGGGTGACTTATAAGAGGAAAATTGCCTTTGGGGCACTGGATAGCCTAAACTTCACCTATTGGTTATTTTGCATTCTGTTCTTTTTTGTGCCTCTGGAAAGAAGGTGCAGATGACACCACATCCAGCATTTACTCATCAAAGTAAAGCAAGCTGGGTGTGGTCTGCATTTCCTCTTGTCTCAGGGTATATTTGTGGGCTCCATTGTGACTAGGGTATAGTCGGGTAGTTAGAGATGAGGTTCTTTGCCTTTATCTTATTTGCTAGATGGGTGTATATGCTTTTTCTGCTCATCCACTCTGCCAAGTATATCTGTACCTGGCAGATAAATACATACAGATATAAATGGTATCCTTGGCACCAAGGATTTGAGAGAACTTGTATCCATTTGGAAATGTTTATAGCGAAATATTGTGGTGCCTGTAGCCTACAAAATGCATATATGGGGCCTCATAAAGAGAATTACCAAATTCTCTCTCCTCCCATCCCTTGCTTTCCCTTTCTTGCATTGGTAAGGGAATTGAGGTATATACTGGAAGGAAAAGGTCTTTGAATTTATGTACCTCAGGAAATGTTTCCTTTTGTAAGCTGGACTTGAGATTTACAGTGCTTGCCCTCATGGTTCCTGTCAGAATTGTGAGGTAGTAAAGAATTTCTGAACATTTCGGTCTCCATTCAACAAATAGTTTTGTATATCTTCCTTATATTATCCTGACATCATAGGGAAATTACAATAACTAATAGGAGTTATGGTAACACATTATAGGTAATGAAATTTTAGTTGTTCTGAGATTGAACGGTAATAACTATACACCAAAACTACTTTTGAGGTTAGTTGCAAGGGCTCACTTCAGAACAAGACTGATATGGAAGCTCTAAATATACAATTATGGACTATCTAATCTCTAGAAGGATCTGAAACCCAACTTGGGGGTCTTTTTGATGGAAAACCTCAAATAAATAGAATGCTCAGAGAACAAGGTTATTCTAATCAATTTAAATGAAATGAGTCAGTTTTCACTACCGTTTCAAACATACAATAGTTGACCTTCTTTCCTTAGTGAGTTTAGTGTCCATGATAGAGTCTTTACTTGATGATTAACTGTGGCCCAAAGTGTCAAGGTCATCATTCTGAACATCATTCTTCACCAAGGATACTGTAGATGTGTTGTTTCTTATTCTTTCAAAGAGCATTCACATCCTCTATCTCATTTGATTGTCAACGAGGTTGTGTAAGCTCTTTCTAGCCCCGTAGTAGATATGAACATATAGGAAATTGCACTGAAAGTGTCCCCATGTCTAGCTTCTTCTCCATCCTTTTTTTTTTTTTTTAATTATTGGTTATTTCCCATATAGAGAAGTCAATTGTGACATTACGAGATTTTAGTAAATCTCTTCTGTTCCAAAGTTAATTTTAGGATAGAGAGCTACAAAGTATATAAATAAGCTTATCACTGTAATTAAGCCATACTATTTTCCATTTACTTTTATTTGAAGATTTAATTCACCATCTTGGAAAATAGTTTTGAACAAATTTAACAAACATAAATTTAAAATTTATGATCAAAATTTAACAAACATAAAGAATTGATGTAGAAAATGGTAGAACCATCTGACTTCATAAAGCATAATTTTACATTATCAAGCAATTTATTCAATGTTTCCTAGGTATCTACTTCTATTCTAGATACTATGAGAATTATACAAGAAATACAAATTTTTGTCTTTGCTCCAAAGGCATCTTGTTGAAATGTAACATGTATACATGAAACAGATGGTCTACGACTACAGATGGTGAAGGTGTCAAAATTAGTGGTATATACCACTAGCTGGTCAGGGATAGGGCCTGAGATTCTGCATTTATAACAAGCTCCCAGGTTAAATGATGCTGGCTTGTGGACCACACTGTGAGTTGGAAGGATTTAGATCAGCGTTGTCCAACAGAAATGTAATTTGAGCTAGAAATGTGAGGCACATATGTAATTTAAAAATTTCTAGTAGTCATATTAAAAAAGTAAAAAGGAATAGGTGAAACTAATTTTAGTACTATTTTGATTTAATCCAATATATAAAAATATTATTTCAACATGTAATCAAAATTATTGATACATTTATATATATAAAAATTATCGATATATTTTACATTCTTTTTTCACTTTAAGTCGTCAAAATCTAGCATATGTTTTACACTTACAGAACATCTTAATTCAAACTAGCCACATTTCAAGTGCTCAATAACTACATGTGACTGGTGACTATGAACTAGACAGAACAGGTATAGATAACATGTACCATGGGACTGCAGTCTGGAAAAAGGGAAATGGCCAGAGAGAAGAAAATGGCCGAAAGCTTGAATTAAAGGCTAGATACAATTTTCAAAAAAACTGGTGGGATTTAGAGTAGAACAACTTCAAGTGAGAGAGCATGTGATAGACTTAGCTCGTTCAGAAGTTTAGTGATACCCAGACTTCAAAGTTTTGAAGGGAAGTGCACAGGATTTATGTTCTAACCAAAACCCCAGGAGGATGGACAGGTTCTCATCTTGCTTCTGCCTTGAACTATGACAAGGCAGAAAAAAAAGAGTAGTGGTCAATTTATTGCTGTTTCAGAGATGAAAACAATTTATGATGTTGCCTTTAATATGCAAAGGGTAAAGTCCACCAAGCTATGTGTCTAAATAGAACCCATCAAAGCCCAAAAGATGTCACTGTGGTCTTCTTGGTATTTCATGAAGTTGTTTAGGTCTCCACAAATGCTCTGCAAATTCCCTTGCCATTTTTAGGGTATATGTTTTTAGAAAGAAATTTGTCAGAAAGAGAAACTGATAGCTCTGTGGCTATCAATGAAGGTGATGTCAGGTAAATTGAGGGTTCTTGTGAGAATAAGAGGTCATATATATAAGAAGTAAAAAGCCTGGCACATAACAGATAACCAATAGGTGACCGCTGCTCTGACATGGATAATTCTTGTTAGTATCATTATCATCATGTTACCATCCTTTAAACCCCACGTCCCTTAAATGGCACATTGCCTGGGTGGAAGATACATACTCGAAGGTATACTCAAGTACTACAGCCTTATTTGCACCAGGTAAAGCTTTCTCTCCCTCTCTTACTCTCATTTACGAGGTTACTGAAAGTTGAACCTTGTAGCCTGGTTACTCTAAACACCTGAAGGTTCTTAACATGGCAATTCTTCTTCCTCTCCCAGAAGGCATTCCTGGGCTCCAAGGTGCTGAAGCTAACCTACTAACAGACCTCCCGGCAGGGTTTACCACTCCGAGGGCAATCACTTTGAGGCTAATACGCTTTTAATGGCAGTTTTTGATTTATGGTCACAGAGATTTTCACTGCCTATTGATTGATCCTAGGAACGTATTTTTTTAAGGGGGAAAGTCATTGTGAAAAGATCTGCATAGAATATGTTATGGCCATCTTTTCTTAAAGAATACTCATTTCCTTATAGCTACAGTGATGTTGGTGTGAGGCAGCTTAATGAGTTTCTTCCTTTCTCAACACAAAACCTGGAATGAGTTTCATATCCAACCATATTCTCACAATCTGCAGCTGGTGTGTCCTGTTTTCAGACCTCAGAACTAACGCTCCTATCTCTCCAGCTTTGCTTCAGAGTGACTTACTGTTAGCATTGTTATGAGTCATTGAAGAGAAACTCAAGTTACCTATTAAATCAGAGGACTATTTAGGGGAAAATAAGAATTTTATACCTCATTGAAGAGCTGACCTACAAAAGCATCACTTATGTTTACTCCAGTGAACTGCTGTAGGAAATGTCACCAGGACTCCAGGTTTGGGCAATTCAAGGCTCTTACACAGGATGAAATTCCTTTCTTCTGCATTGTTTCTATACAGTTCAAGCAAGCAACCGAATGTCAACTGCTGTCACCATCTTCATGGAATGTTTTAATTAACCCCTTCATTGGTAAACGACTAGCCCTTTCACCCAGCTTCCTGGGAAGTGTTTCTCTAACAGGCGATGAAATCCGCCATTTTGTTCACCGGGCTGTCCCGGGTGAACTGACTCCATCCAGGTGTGGTGCCGGCGTTCACCGGCAGACTATGATCTGTCACACTCGTTATTTTGTTAAGAGGCTTGCCAACCTGTTTCCTTATTTCCAGCTGGCACACCTTCCCATCTTTCTTTTATGACTTTCTGGGTTAATAGGCTCCAAATTTTTGTGGATTTCCTAAATCATAGTGATGACAGATAGTTGAATGAGAAGGTCATCTTAGCTGGCAGTGGAGATATTTTGTGTGTGAGGAATGTGTTTGTGTTTTCTGTTTACTTATGTTTCCCTTTTAGATTCTGTATTTAGAACTATCACAACAAGGTGGGTTGAGGGCAGCTTTGAATGAAGAAGACAAGAACACCATTTTTCCCCCAGTTAAGTTTAAAACTATTTATTACTTGACTATGTACAACCCTGCTAGATACTATGGGGGATATAAAAGGACTGTAAGATATTGCCCTGGCTTTAGGGAGTGATGGGACAGGTCAGGTATTTTGGGCACTTACTGTCTGCAGAGTACTGTGAAAGATGTAAAGAAGTAAAACACAAAACTTTACAAAGAATGTTCATAATTCAAATGATAAAACTATACGTGATTAGATGTTAAATAAATGGCACAAATGATCAGAGCTGTGGTGAGTCCGAGTGAGGAGAAAACAATGTAGGATGGAATAGGACCCAAGAGGGTCCACCTGGAATAATCTTTCTAAAATGCCAATCTCATGACGTCAGCCTCTCCCATCCCATTGAAAATCCATTCAGTGAATCAGTGATTTTTCCAGGCCCCACTTCTGCAGCCGCATCTTTTAGGATCTTTCTAGAACTCAATGATCCAGCCACACTGAAAATTAATCTGTTTCTTGAATGTTCTAATTTGTACGCCTCAGAGTTTTTTCTTATGCTTTCCTTCTGTTTGGGGCATTTAAAACATTTCTCTTGTGAATTCTCAGACCATTTCTGAGACATTCCCTGGGTTCCACACCTGAGTTAGTGCTTTCCTGTCATTCTGTATTTATTTTACTATAATTACTGTAATTTCCCTGTGTGTCTCCTCTACTAGACTGTATGTTTAGTGAGAGATGAGAACCCCATTAGCTGTTTCAGAGTCCACGCCCAGGACAGTGCCTGAGGTCTGCTGGAGCAGGACTCTGAAGGAGCTGTGGGACTCTCACAGGCAGAAAGGAGCAGGAAGGGCTAGAGCGAGGCTGGCCATGAGTGACGTTTCCCCAACACCCTCCTTGGCCCTGTGATGGGGACTCCGAAGGTATCACCTCTTTGTATCTTTATGTAAACTCTGTGAAATCAGTATTTTTATCCCAATTTTACAGAAGAAATTGATTAAGGATCAGAACGTTTATCTAACTTGCGATCACACAGCTGGTCAATTGTGGAGCTAGAATTTAAATCCAGGTCTGCTTGGCCCTAAGGGTTTGTTTATATTTAAAGATATTTAATACTATTGATAAGAATAATAATAAGCCCTGACATTTAAGTTGCTGTGTTGCTAAGCACTTGGCATGGATATACACACAAATACTGTAAAGGAGGTACTATACTTGTGCTTGTCTCACAGATAAGGAAACTGAGGATCAGAGAATTTGACCAACCCAAAGTCACCCAGCTAGTAAGGAGGAGTAGGGCCCCTAGGGCATTAATCCTGACAAGCTGTCTTAGGATCTGGAGATGGGTCAACAGATCGGGCTCTCAGGTAGGCTGCCTGGGTTCCAGTTCTGCACTTACAATTTGTACAAGTTTGGGTAGGTTCCTTCACCTCTCTGAGCCTCTGTGTTCTCATTTGTGGTTTTGAGGACTAAATATAAAATCTTTAGCACAGAGCCTGGCATAGAGTAAATACTCAACAAATGTTAGCTGTTAATGTTCTTGTTAGTAGTTATTATTATTGTTAAAGATCTCATTTCATCAGTCAAAGATCAAATCCTCATTGCCTCTTTGATGCAGCATGATTTTTTTTTCTTGGTGGCTTTGTTACTTAATAAATTTTTAAGTTAAATTTGATGAAAAATGTTCCATAGAGTCAGAACTTGCAATAATTATTACTCAATTTCTGAATTCTTCATAAAGTTATATGCAATTTCATTTCAAGTGAAATTTCAGAGGCCATAAATTTTGACAATAGAGATAGTGGGAGGGAAATATGTCTTTTTCAATTTGGGAATATATTAACAGGTTTACATGAAGCCTTGGAGAAAAATCTAGACAGCAGCTTCAGGGGTAAGGAACTGAGGAAAGGCCTGTGTCTTGCTTTCCTCAATTAAATTTTTGCATACATGTTGGTGGGACTATTCAGCTGGCTTCATCATCTTGTCTGTAACAGTTTGAGCACTGGCCTCCCCTAATTCTTGATTTGACTTAATGAGATGTGCTTTGGAGTTTTCTGCTTGGTCTTGGAGCTGTGGGTACCACATCAATACGAACAAAGTAAGGTAGAGAAGTCTCAGTTCCAAATTAGCCTTTATTGAACATAAAGATCTATAATGTCATAGTTTCAAGTGAATTTTCCCTTTGTTTTAATATAGTATATAGTATATAGTATATTAAAATTTATTACCATATTAATTGGTGAAACCTCTTAAATTTGGTATTAACAAAAAGATTACAGGACTGAAACCTTTCAACTTGTTTCTAATAATAAACAGCAGTATAAATACCCTCACCTTTCTGGGTCACAGTTTCCTCATGTATAAAATGGGTGATGTGGACTAGATCGGGGGTCAGCCAGCTACAGCTTCTGGGCTAAATCCAGACCACCACCTGTTTTGTACATATTGGAACCCAGCCATTCCCATTTGTGTAAGTATTGTCTATGGCTCCTTTCACACTGCAACGGCAGACTGAAGCAGTTGCAACACAAAGGCTGAAATATTTATGATCTGGTTCTTTACAGAAAAAGTTTGCTGAGCCCTGAATTTGATCTCTAAGATCATTTCTAGCTCTAATTTAGAAACACAACTTCACCATTTACCAGCTGGGTGATCCTGAGCAAGTTACTTACCCTCTCTAGGTCTCAGTTTCTTCACTGTAAAAGAGGAAGGATAATGAAAGAAACAACTTCATAGGCTTGTTGGTTAGACTCATGGAGATAATCCATGTAAAGAGCATGGTGCAGTCCAACTACATCATAGAGACACAGCAAAATTTAGCTGTCATCCTCATCATCATTATTAATAATGCTGTTATCATTTTCTATTTTATTAAAAAATAACAATATACCTAAAGTTGCATGCAGTCTACATGGTTTTATTTTTAACACTTTTTGGGCTTGTATCTCATGGCAGATTTAAGACTATGACCAGGAATCTCTGGAACCAGCTGAGATAATGCCACTCCCACATGTTGGACCCTCCTCTCATTGACAATTCTGTGGGTTCCTGCAAACTGTACATGATGGCTAAAAAGGTGATCTGTAGTCTAGGAAAACAGAGACCTCTCTATGTATTTTCTGGAGGAATTATGCAGAGGAGTATCCAGAGTCTTAGGCCAACACAGGGCATAGTAAGGATAGAAAAAACCACCACTCTATGGGTTTGAGCAGGGAAATGGCATATTCACAAAGCTTCTGCACTGATATTAAATCTATAAATCCCCCTGTAGATAGATAGAGAGGATGTTACTTAAGCAGTTCAGTTGTCTCTGGGCTTATGCTTGAGTGCAATGAATCTCCTTGTCCCTTATATTTAAGATTCATTTTCCCCAAGCACAAAGAGATACGGAGACTCTTCTTGGTTCTATTTTAGCTTCTTTGATCAAACACAGCCAAGGATCTCTGAGGATGGAATCAATTCCCTGAGTCAAGAACCCAGATGTCTAGTAGCTCCAATAATTTCCTCTGTGCACCCAAAGTCTGGAGGCTAAGACTGCTCCAGGAGTACCCAGGGAAAACGCGTCTGCTCTCACAGAGGAAAGCAAGATCTTCCTCTGACTTCCTACCATGGCAGAGTCAACTGCTGAATGCCAGTCGATGTTCATCTCTAGAGCTGTGTTGCATCTGCCTCAATACCAGAGCCTCTGTTTGCATCAGAATAGAGGCCTAAAATCCTTTCCAAAAGAGCAAAATGATAATGAGCTCAGATACAAATGAAGTGCAATATCCAACGCATGACTTTATGTGCTACTCAGTTATGAGGCTGTAAAAAGATGAATTCTGTCGTGGTGAATGTCAATACTTTACACTGAAATTTCAAAAACCCACAGCTTTTGAAGTGTTTCAGACCATAGGGATTAAAAATGGAAGTTTCCAGTAGCTTTTCTTTGCAAAGAGGAAGTGGGAATTGAAATAAAGAGGGCAGGCAATTGGGACTCCTGAAGCAACCAGACTTGTGTTCCTGATTTGCAGTGCCTTATTCAATTTTAATCAGACAAAACAAGTTCTTCAAATATGAGTCAATAGCATTATTTTCTTAATTGCTTCGAAATTATTTTTGTTTTTTCTTCTCCTAGACAATCTTATTTGATGTCATGTTGAACGATGGTTTTGTTTCTTAGAAATATATTTATGCAGACAGGTCATCACGGTGGCACAAATGTTGTGGGTACAAATGTTGTAAGCACAAACTTTGGATCGCTAGATGTACACATATGTAGAGTGTACTTACATAGAATTTAATCTCCTGCTGGATAAATGAGCACTGTCGTATTTTGTAATATGAAAGGAGACTAGAGATGATTCACATATGAATGAAACAAGTGAGATCTACCTACCTCTTGGTCTAATCTCTGATCTGCAATGGATGTTCCCCCCAATTTCTTTTGCCCTCTTCCCTTCTGTTGTGGCCAATCTACATAATGGTAAGTTGTTAGAAGCTAGATCTTGGCACTCTACAGTAAAAACAAAACAAAACGAAGAAAGAAAACAAAGAAAGATGATGATACCATTTAATACCCATCAGGTTTGAGAATAGTTTCTTTCTTATTATTTCTCATGAAAATCAGAGTTCCGGTTGAAAATTTAATTTGATCATTTACCCATTCACTCAACAGAATTTTACTATGGCCTATTTTAGTTCTGACATTGTTCTAATGATTGGGGATATAGGGAATATGACAGATCCATTTCCCTGTCCTCACAGATTTTACAAGTCAGGAGTAAAAGCAGACATAGAGACAGCTGCTTGCTAAGTGAAGAAAGAAGTTTCAAGGCTGAAATAAACTTTTTCTGCAATGACTTTCCAAAAGATAGAGTGTAATATAATGTGATTTCTCTGCCTGCTCCCTCTCTCCCTTGCCTTCACCACTACATACACAATAATTCTGTTATTTCTTTTCAATACCTGATTCTACCATAAAAGTTTTATCGCTGTAGCTTCTACCATAAGAGTTTTGTTGCTTTAGCTTATAGCTTTAACTATATAAATGCTGTATATGTGAGTATATGTGTATATGAGAGAGAGAAAGAGAGACTCCTTAGGTTTTTGTATTACTTTTAATTATGAGTGAGTTCCAATTCCTTTCTCAAAGCAAGCTTAAATTAGAAAACAGGGAAGAGAACAATAATATCTGCCATTGGAGGGCAAGAGCTGATGCAGGAGAGTATAGACCTCTTCTCCAGAACTTGGCCTGGGGATTTCTGCATCCTATGCACTCTACCCTTACTTCTCTGTTCCCAGGATTTTCTCATCAACAATTGAGGGCCTAGGAGAAATCCTTCTTCACATCTGTAAAATTTCGTTCCTAGCATAGGATCCACCTTCTGGAATGATTAGCTTATTGCCTGAACCACATTAGCTACTACAGCTTATTCTTGCCCCAAACTTAGAAAGCCTCGAACCTTACTCCACAGATTTCACTGATTTCAGTCCCTTTCCTTCCCAGCTTAAGTGTCAAGGGCAAATGGCAACTCAAGTGTCATTCTTACATCTCCATGAAACAAAGAAATTTGCAGTAAGTCATATTTCTCTTCCATGCTATGAAGCAGGCTGTGCAGTGTTGGCCCAAGACTGGTCCAAATGGAACTTTGATTGTGGGTCATCGTCACAGTTTCTTACACTGGACCCTACCTTGCAGGCTAGGTTCACCAGGCTGCTTCCTGCACACAGCTGTATTCAGGAGACCAGGCCTAGAGCTCCTTGGACGTGGTTGCTGACTCAATTTTTCCCGATATTCTTGTAAGCAATTCTAGAGGAAGAGTGCAAATAGGTGGTCTCTGAGTTATACCCAAGTTAACTGTGTAAATAATTACAGTACTAGAGAAAATTTAAATTAGACTGGTAGCAATATACCGTGATCCAAAGAACTTACTCCCAACAGGTTTTGTTCTGGAATGTTTAACATTGTTTTCAGATGTTTACTAAGAGTCATAGAGAAATCTGGGGGGTTTTTGGAGAAGCTTTCAATTGGGATGTGGGCAGCTAGCAGTTTTTCCACCATAATGCTAAGGAAAAACCACAAGTGTCTTTGAGAGGGGCCTCACCCCCACAGTATGCACATGCAGCAACAATTTCACCTCTCTGTGACCTCTGGAAGCTGTTGTTAGAAAGTGGCTAGTTTTGCCAGTCATTTTTGTGTGTTATATCTAAGGAGAGATAAAGTGGAGCAATTTTCAGTTTTGTGGATTGTGACCATTAATACCTGGAGTAAATTTTACCTTACACCCTGAGTAAATCACATCTGAACATGGTACTTGTAGCTGCCTGTCCCTTGAACGTCTTCAAAACAATGCATAGCCCCAGGGCCTTAGGCCAAAAGGTCAGCAGAGAAGAAAGGATGGAATTCATCTTGTAGTACCTATGGTCTCTGATATAGATATTTTTTAATGTTTGAAAATTCCAGGTGTTAGCAGTTGCAATCTTGCTGAATCACCCCAAAAATATACTTGACTTGGATGGATGATTGAATTAAGAATCATAGCAATTCATTTCAAAAGTTAAAGTCACAGAAAGAATGAGAGATAAATCCAAAAGCTATGATAAATAAAGCTAAAACAAATAATATATAAAAAATTTAGATTTAAATCTAAAGTAAGATTTAAATATCTCAAACAGAAAACAGTCAGTAACTTTATTCTTTAACGACATGTAAATCACAAGATTTCCCGTAAGTTGGAAGCTGCTACCTTTAATGGCAAGAAAAAAATACCTGATACAAAAAGTCAGCTAGTGTAGTTTAATTTTTTTTAAGAGCATGAGTCAAAGAGTTTGAACAAAAAGGGCCACTAATATTTTAACAACCTGCATATTTACCAAATACAAATGGGAACAAATTAGGCTCTCCCTCACAAAGGTATCTCAGAACAACTATTTGCAAATCGGTTTCTGAAGAACTTAGAAATACTGCTTTCTGATTTGAGTCTTTCTGGAAGCAACACTTTTGTTAGTTATTTGAGTAATTGTGAATATTGCTTCATAACATCTAGTTTAGTGTGGCAGCTTCTAAGAGTCCACCATGGATACACAAGCTGGGCTTTGCATTTTGGGGAGCTAGTTTCTCCCTCAAGACTAAGCTTTGCAATATTAGCATATTCTTCCCACCACATGCACTTTGTTTGGCTCTTTCCCTTTATCTCGATCCCTGCTTATCAACCTTACTACTAGTTCAACTGTCAATGTCACTTTCAGCTGCCCCAATTCATGACCTCAACTTTCTTCTTAGCAACATCCCCCAGACCCCATTTTGTCCTGATACTCTCCCAGAGGTGACAAGTACTGAAGTAGAAGTACAGGTTAAGGGCATGGGCTGGAGAGAATTGGGTTCATGTCTTAGCCCTGCAGCTTGCTGTTTATGTGACTTTGAAGAGTCTGTGCCACTGTTTCCTCATCTGTGAAATAGAGATAAAAAAATCTCCTCTCAGGGTTGTGAAGATTAAATGATATAATAAATTCATATAAAATACTTGGCACTGTGCCTGGAAAAGAATAAGAACTTGATACAGTGTAATAATATTAGATGTTTTCATTGCTCTTGCTATTACCATAGACTACCTGAGTTCTAAGACCTTCCTTTTTATATCCTATCTCTTGGTCAACCCCAGTCTAGCTGATGTGACCTTATCACAGAGCCTTTAAATCCATGGTCCCTAAGATATCCCAGCCTGGCAACAGAGAAATAGTTCAGAGCCGCCTTGAAGTTCCTCACTTGGTAAAAATCCACCTTCAGAAGGAGAACTCCAATGTCATGATCCATTCAAGGCAGTAAATGTCAAGTTGCTAAATCTTGGGGCAGCAAATCTTGCATCCCTAGTGTGAGGATACATTCCCAAGTTGAGTCTGGCTCGCCTGTATCTGAATGCTTTACTGGTAACCTAAGTAATTGAGAAACTGCTCCCCACTCTCCAATCCCTACTCACCTTCTCCAATACCCACACACCCACACTAAGAATTTAGCACCACGGGCCGTATTCTCAGACCTAGGACTTGAGCGTTGAGCATATTCTGGAGGATAGTCTGGTTCTAATATTGGAGGGTGGGATCCTGGGGGTAGGGCCGGGTAAGGCCTGTCCTAGAGTTTGGTGTGAAGTAAGCAAATTAAAAATGTTAGCACCCTTTTATTAATTTCTTTGTGAAGCTCCTGGTCTCATTTTATTCTATCATCTTTACTCATTAGCTTAACATATTGCCTTATTTTTTTAAAAAGGCTCCACTTTTTGAGAATGTGTTTAGAGAAAGGGACTATTCCTCCTGTTCCTCAATAGTGAAGCTTTTGAAGTCCCCTCAGGATTTGAGGGAAGCCCTCTGAAGGGTACATCAACTAAGCTGCCTCCCTTCAGGATTCCAGACTGAAGCAAAGACACAGAAATGCGCTGGTAAGCTGTGGCTTTCCCTGGTCCATCTTGTGTCATTCTCTTCACTCAGTCCCAGGAGACCCAGGGTAGTACTCCACCTCCAGCTCCCCGCTGACGCCTATACCCCACTGTCTTGGTCGCGTAAGTGGAAACCTAACACTTATTATACTTTTGGTCATATCCAAAGCCACACCAAGTAGAATCTTACAGATTTCCAGAGTTTCCCCAGCAGGGTCCCCCTCCAACAACATTTGAAGAAGAGAAGCTGCATCTGATTTTCCAGTTAGCAGAGGTTTTAAAATCAGGTAAGGCATGCACAGCAGAGGAAGAGGTGGATTTCTCACAGTCACGTTCCTGAGTTGAGGTTGGGAGGGGACCATCCCATCCTGGAGTGGACACTAGCATGCTGTAATGGTCTTGTGGCAAGGAAAGGGAGAATATAGAGCAGCGGAGGCTTGAACATGCACTAGCTAAGGCTCAAAATTGAAGACCCTGGGCCACTTTGGGCCCTGGACTCACTCAGGGCTGGAAATCGCATGCCTAGTCCACACTGTCTTTGAATCACAGGATCAACTACAGCAGACAAAATACACAGTGTTAATTCTTACTCTTGACTACACCAGTAGCTACCATAGATGTTGACTATTTTCATTTACTTAAATTATCAATATGGTTAAAATAATAAGATAAGAATTTTTTTCCCTCCTAATGTTGTTTTTTATCATAGATAATGGCTTGAAATAAAATATCATGGCTGCTGCTTGACCTGAATCTACTTTTAAACAGTCATACTACATTCCTGAAAATACAAACTGAGGAGCCTTCCAGATTTAGCTTTCACTATTGAATTGGGAACAGTATGACTTTGCCATTGCTATTAATATATATATGTGGACGATATTGTACATTGCTTTAAAGTCTTATCTAAGAAACTAGAAATCCTTTGTAACTCGCTCCTTCGCTTTTCCGGCATTCTGACATTTTTGCAGATGAACAATTGCTCAATATGTAAAGTCTAAATGGCTCTCTTTATTCAATAAAGCATTGTATTATTGAATGAATTACAAAGAGGCAGTATCCTTTGCACATTAGCTTTGAATCTGCTGCTGAGAGCGAAATCTTGGTTTTCTTTCTGATGCTAATAACATACTGTCCAGGCAAAGGACGGTTATTCTCTAAAAGAATTTGCTAAGTCTTGGTTTGCTTTCATTATTTATTTTGCTTAATAATGATTTCTTACAGTAACAGAGTAACTTATTCCCTTACTATCCATTATGGTAATTTTAATTCAGTTGATGCTTTTCTACTATAGGAAAGTTAAAATATTATTGATGATGAAATAATTCAATGAAGAATATAATCCTTCTGATGGCTCTCATTAATTACTGATGGGTGTTTTACTTTTTATAAAGAGAATGAAATAAGCTACATTAACGTTATCAGCATGAACATACATGATATTAACTAGCCTGTTTGTTATAGTGGCGAGATTGTTGGACTTGGGGTAGACAGAGCTATTTACTTGCTTCTTATATGTGTTGGCATTTATCTACTTATCAGATGGGTGATTTTGGGTAAGTCACTTTAACTTCTTGTAATCTCAGTTTCTGTCAATGCAGATTACAATTCTACATTGTCAGCATCCTAGAGTTGTTCTGAGGTTGTTACCACCCAATGTGGGGCCTTCTGCTCGCCGCAAGACATGCCAATAGTCAAGAGGTAAGGTGGTAGGAGAAAAAGGACATTTTTATTACAGCTTGCTAGCAAGAGGGAAAATGGCCGACTCATGTCCAAAAGAACCATCGTAAGGGGGCATGAAATCTTACAGCAGTTATATAGGCCATTGGGTTATCGGGGACGGGGTTAGGAATGTTGACCTTCTGGTGTTACAGACTGGGAGTGCCACACCAGATCTTTCAGTTTTTACTGATGATGGCTATCAGCATAGATTCTCTGTTCAGGGGTCATCACATTCCTAAGGAACTCAAAAAAACAAAGTTATCATCTTATCGCAGCTGGGAGGTACATGCACAAGCAGGGGTTGTAAAATCTACAGAGCAATTAGATCTCCTGGAGGGTGCATATCCAGCTGGGTTAGTTTGTCAGAGCTCATTCAAAGTTACAATAGAGTTTTTCTGTTTTACAATATGGCTTCCCTTATGTCAACCTTGTCTTGAGCTGGTATCAAGGTGAAGTCAATGGGAATAGACTTGGGAGAGTGCATTGTTAATTATACTGTACTATGTATATGCAAATTAATATTACTAAGATATATTTATTGAAATTTGTTCCCACATTGTCAGAGAAACTTGAAAAATGCTTCCCTAAACTTTATTATAAAATTCTTACGAATTGACTTTTTGAAGCGATTTGTTATAGTCTGATCTAGGATTCCAGAAACTTGAGTTAGATTTCTCACTCTTCCACTGAATTGCTCTGAAACCTTAGACAAGTCTACATTTCTGCGCCTTCATCTTTTCCCCTCAGTAAAATTAGTCCTTCCTTTGTCCCCTATTGAACTATGATGACTATAGTAGGTTTTGAGAGATGAAGTTTGAAGAGATCTGAATCTGTTAGTCATGAATGTTAATAGTTTGGAATAATACTACTGATAAATGTTATGGGTGCTAATGAAAAGGAGGCTGATCATTACCCTTTATGAATCTTCTGGAGTTGGTAATGGAAATGTCCATTCATCGTTTTCCATTGAAAGTGCTGGTTATGCTGAAAAATAGCTGACAAGTGAAGATAATTTTCAAATCATAGATGGTATATGAGAAAAAGCCAAGTCTTGAACACTGAAACCATAGTAGGTGTTTCAAGAGTGAGAATTTAATACAGGGAGCTGCTATACCGGTCTTGAATGAATAAAATAGCAGAATGAAACACTGAGAAGATACAAGAAAGATAATTGTGGGAAGTATCACTTGTTGGGCTGAGGGAACAAAGGAAAGACGATAGAATTGCCAGAGCTAGTGGCTTTGAAGAACTGGACCTCAGACCTCTGAGGAGGAATGTGCAGAGCTGCTGGGGGTACCTCGGAAGCAGCAATATGGGACTAGTTCTGAGGTTACTGAAAGAACCTGGAGATGGAACCAAGTGCTGCTGCTGGCATAAGTATATTGCTGAGGGAATACTGATGGGAATGGCAAGACAACAGAAAAAAAGAAATCCCTTTACCCCTCCTTCAGCCTTCCATTCTCTGTCTAGTGCTTCCTATGGGTGGAACTCTCTAAGGAACCTACTGACAAAGGAGAAACATAGTTTTCAGAGTTCTGAACCCCAGCATCACAAAGGAGAGTCTGGAAGGGTAGATCTGGAGCTGAGAGAGAGTAGCTTAATAACTAGCCCACATGGTTTTTTAGAGAGTTAGCTGTTTAGTCTCAGGTCTGTGGTCATAAATATTCTGTCTCTGATGGGGAAGAAGGAAACATGGCAGTGATTGGAGCCTGCTCATCTTCTCCTTGTGGCGGTGATGATAACTTTCCACATAATGTGCCCAATCAAATGTGATTCAGCCTTGAAGCTCCAAATACTTAAAAAGAACATGTTAAGTCTCCTCTCTTGAGTTTCTCCTTCTTTTTAGTCTCTGATGTTGTCATATTCCTAATCTCTCAGGAGACAGTAGAAAATGTAAGAGGAGACAGACAGGTGAATTTAGAAAATCACCTTAAATTGGCCTTCCACTTTCCTGCAGCTTCATGCCTTGGCTCCATGTTGATGGGATCTTAAAATAAAAGAATTTCAGAACTACAAGTGACCTAAAGTTTTAGACCAGACATTTTTACAGATGGAAGAACTGAGGGCAAAAGAAGTTAAGTGATTTTCCCAAGAATATACTTGGTAATGAGGTTGTTACTGGCTTCTGGGATTCCTAATTCTCAGGTCTGGCTCATTCTACCATACCACACTGCCAGAGAGGATTAGTTATTTCATGCACGTTTGCTACCAATATGTATATTCATGGACCTTAGACATTGCTATGATATCACAAATAACTATATTATGATTATGTATTATGGTACCAGTTGCTGTCATTTCCAAAGAAGATATCAAACCTAGACCTATGTCTCTTTGTCAAGTCATTGTGTCATTACTTTGGCTGTGATTCTTGTTGGACTCCAGGTTTCTAATGGTAGTAAAATGATATGTTGTGTCTTAGCTGAGAAAACAATGTTCATTGCTGCTAGAGCTGAATATGAAAATATAATTTTGTTACATTAGGGCCAGCTGGCCAAATCAATTCTGCTCCTATCCTAAATATTACAAAGAATATGATTGGACCTTTTTATACTTTACAAAATGTTGACTGAAAGTTTTTTTGTGTTTAGCTATTTTGCTAGCAGTGTTTTTATAGTATATGTTTAAAGTAATTTTTTGGTTCTTCATTCTAATAAATGTTTACTTTCATAAACAATAGAGGAAACCTTTGTAAATACAATAAGTTACAGTATAAAAATTAATTGCACTTTAAAATATTGGTATTTGATTGGGTTTCTACCCCTTCAATTTCCTAAAATTCAATTCAATAAATTCTTATTGCTTACTTTATTACTAAGCCCTAATAATTATTACTGAAAGCAATGGTGAAATATGAGCAAAATTATCTTTGCCTCAGTATATACAATAGTTCCACAGGTTATCCACACTCAATTTCTATTTGTTATGTAAGAATTCCTCCTCATTCCATGACTGTTTAAAACTACTCATCCTCAACATCAGTGTTTTTTACCAGCCTGCATATAAAGGGTATAACAATCAGGAAAGTTTTACACAAAAGAGATGGCCTTTGAATTGTGTGTTGAAACAATGGAGGGAAGCATTTGTAGTAGAGAAATCAGCATGTACAACGCTCAGAAAATTGAAATAATATTGAAGTCAGGGAACTGCATTGGTAAGGTAGAGATCCAGGCAGAGATGTCTACAGCCAATTGAATAAATACATCTGATGCATGTGAGCGAGATCTAGGCTAAAGATGAAGTTTTGGTGGTTAAGATGCCATTAAAATCATGGAGTACATACAATCACCAAAGAAGAATAAAAAGAAAAGAGGCCAAAGACAGAAGCCTGAAAACCACTAACATACGGAGTGAAAAGAAGATAAGCCAGCCAAAGGATTTGTGAAGAACCGTTGCAGGAGGAGCACCAAACCTGGCGTGTCTCTGGGTAGAACTGAGAAGAATGGCCATTATTGTATAGTATGGAGCATCTGGAATGCTACACCCTAGCAACATAGGGAGCAATGTAGAGGCCAAAGATCTCCTCTCCAAGGCAAGAGGAAAACTGGGAGTGCTGACTCAGCCATCACAGATAGTTTTGGAGAGGATGGCATGTATAAAACATAGTATATGAAGAATACAACATTCTCTATGTTAATTCTGGAAATAGCGTTTAATCTGTGAGACTGGTAAAGACAGAAAAACATCCTGATATCAGTCAATATTTGTGAGTCAAGAGACCTAGTAACCATCCTTGAGAACTTCATCCACATGTGGCAAAACTCCAGCAGAGAACCAGGGACACGGGAATAGGCTGTATCTCTGAGAACTTGGCAAAAATAAGGCAGGACTCGAGCACCTCAACCAATGTACTAAGGTTCCTAAGAGGGACTCAGGTGTGGAGAAGAGAGTGAGGAATATCACAGGGCAACTGATCAGCATTAAGAGATCTGAGACTGAGTCTGAAGCCAGTTCTAACAACCAGGTCTGTACGGGAAAAGGAAGGCTAAAATTTTGTTCTCTGGATGCTCAATGTGACACCATGAACATTCATTTAATGTAGACTCCACCAGTAAGCTTTTAAAAAACTAATTTAATGCAACCAGTTAATTAACAAATTGACAACAGTACTTTACTACTACCAAATTTGCAGAAGTGTGACATTTATACTCCTCCTTTAGCTCAAAAACTACTTTCTTTAAAAGAAACACATGTAAGGGAAATAAGCTGGAGGGCTTAAATAAAATTATTGGATCCATGAAGGTAAAAAGTCTTGCACATTACGTTTTTTAGGTGTAATTTTCTTAATTATTCTCAGAGATACCAGGGTTATATTCAGGAAAAGAAAAGCTTTAGGTCTAGTGAAAATATGAAATTCTTAAAAAAATATAGCCTATTGAATGTATTCAAGTAGAATAGATATATTTATTTAAGGCAAATCATTTTGATTAAAAATTTAAAAGATTAAAATAGGATATATTGGACACAGGGAGGAAATGAGCTTTTTAAAAAGTCAAATAAACAAAAGTTTACTCTTCAAGCAAGGAAAGAATACGAAGACGACTCTTCTGGTACAAAGAGGACATTTGAAGACAAGCTGTTTACATCAGAAGTGGTGGTCAAGTTTGTCCTGGAAGGTTAAGAGGAGAATTGCTGATTTTATCTTGCCTGCTACACTCCCAGCAAATACAAATACAATCATCAACTCTCTTAGGTGAGCTAAGAAAAGTATGAATGTGTATTTAACGTCCAAAAAAGAATCCAGCCCCCATCCCAAATTAGTCAATTCTTTGATTTCCAAAAGAAACAAAACAAAGGATGCATGAGAAGATACACTAATAGCTATGACAACAGAAATCATTAAAACAATCTGTGGAATATTGACATATATTTTAGTTTGCAAAGATTTTTTATTTTATGGAATTGAAAGTACACCTATAAATATAATTTTTGAGGTAAAAAAAATGAAGTCTGTGAAGCAAAGATACCTCCCTTGCCTGTTATCTGTCTGTCTGCTTTCTGTCTTATTGTACTCGCGTCTGCTATGTACTCATGGAAAAAAAAATCCTTTGAGCCACATTTTACTTTATATGTCAGGTTCAAAATAAGAAAAAAAAGTTATCAACGTCTGACTAGACAGGGAAGAGCCGAATTGTTTTATTGTAGCAAAGCTCGCTTGTGTCCTATGGTTTGAGTACCGACAGGGCTTCCATTAGAAAATTCTGTATTTTTTGGTAAGTGTTGAACTCAGCAGCGGTACTTTCCTTCATCTTTATTCAGAACTTAAAGCCCAACAGTCATACAAGAGACATCCTCAAATCTTGAAAAATAACATTTCTTTTAAATCATTTTCCGGTGATATGAGAACTAAAATATAAATCTATGCATTTGTGGTACTATATTAAGAATTAAAAACACAATATCATTCTATATTATTGGCAATATCTTCATTCACTCTTGCATTTATTTATTTATTGAATGTCTACAATGAGCCCCTCTTCAAGGCACCAAGGATTACAGCAGTGAACAAATCAGAAAAACATCCCTGCGATGATGGAGTTTACATTTTAGAGCAGGAGGAGATAAATAATAAAGAAAATAAATTAAAAAATATGTTAGAAGATGTTAAGTTCTTGGAAAGAACTACAATGGGAGTGAAAGAGGGAGTACTTAGAGATAGTGAAGTTCTGGGGTCTGGCTCCAATAGAGACTTCAGCAAAGGCCCGACTGAGAAGATTTGATTAAAGAAATAGATTAATGGAGCAAATCACGCAAATATCCGAAAAAAGAGCAAATCTCCTGAAATGAGTGTTCCTGATGTGTTAGAAAAACATCTAGTCAGCCAGCGGGACTAGAATGGAGTTTTGGGGAAGTGGAAGAAAAGAAGGAGACCGGGTCAGGGAAGTCAGATAAGTCACGTATGTTACTACTCTCAGTGCATGATAAGAGATTGGAGGGGCAATGGTGAAAGCAGGGAAGCTAGTTAGGTGGCTATTGTAACAAGGTGGGTGACGGATGATGGTGCTGGCAAGAGAGGTGGTGAGAAGTTGTTGGATAAAGAATGTATGTGACAGAAGAGCCAACAGGATTTCCTCACAGATCAGATGTGGGACAAAGCAAGGTATTTGGCATAAGCAAGTGGAAGAAGGAAGCTGCCACTAATTAAAGAGAGGGAAACCGAATGGAGCAGTTTGGACAGGTGAGACATAGCAAGGATTTTATTTGGGGGCATGTCAAGTTTGAACTCTCTATTAAACATATAAATGGAGATGTGGAGTATTCATTTGGAGGTACACCTCTGGAATTCAAGGGTGAGATCAAGGCTGGACATGCAAATTGGGAGTTACCAATGTTTGGATGATATTTCAAGCAATAATACTGGATGAGACTACCAAAGATGTGGATTTAGATATAGAGAAGAGGTCCAAGAACCAGGGCACTTCACCATTTAGATGCTGAGTTGACAAAAGCAAAGACAGCTAAGGAGATGCGGCCAGTGAACAAGGTAAATATGGAAGCCAAGTGAAGAGGGGGTGATCAACTTGTCAAGTGCTGCCAAGAGCTAGTATAAAGTGACAATGGAGAATTGACTATTAAATTTAGCAACATGTAGTAGAAATTTCTACTTGACAATGATTGCTCTAGATCTTGAAAACCAGATGTTAAGCTTAAATAACCCTATTTAGCCATTCCCAGGTTGCCATGACATTAGAATATTGTGGTGATGTGTTTTATGAACAGAGTTTTTCCAGTTGCAAGTGGGAAGAACATATTTCCTCAGAGTTAACTATTTCATTGTAAATTGTCTCTTTTTATTTTGTTACAGCTTCACGAGATATAATTGATGTATAATAAACTGTTCCATTGATCTATGTGTCTATTTTCATGCCAGTACCATACTATTTTAATTACTATAGCTTTGTAATATAGTTTGAAATCAGAAAGTATGATGCCTTTGTTTTTTCTCAAGGTGCTTTGGCTATTTGGGGTCTTTTGTGATTCCATACAAATGTTAGGATTATCTTCTCTATTTCTGTGAAAAATGCCATTGCAATTTTCACAGGAGTTGCGTTGAATCCACAGATCACTTTGGGTAGTATGGACATCTTAATAATCTTAAGTCTTCCAATTTATGAAAATGGGATATATTTCTATTTATTTGTGTCTTCTTCAATTTCTTTCATCAATGTTTTATAGTTTTCAGTGTACAGATTTTTCACTTCCATGGTTAAATTTATTCCTAAGTATTTTATTCTTTTTTATACTACTGTAAAAGGAATTGTTTTCTTAATTTATTTTTCAGATAATTCATTGTTAGTATAGTTCTAGAAATGCTATGTGTGTTGGATGTTGACTCCTGCAACTTTAGTGAGTTCTTTTACTAGTTTTTTTTTTTGTAAGGAAGATCAGCCCTGAGCTAACATCCATGCCAATCCTCTTCTTTTTTTGCTGAGTCAGACTGGCCCTGGGCTAACATCCATGCCCATCTTCCTCCACTATATATGGGGCACCGCCACAGCATGGCCTGACAAGTGGTGCATCGGTGCACGCCTGGGGTCCGAACCTGGGCCGCCAGCAGCGGAGTGTGTGCACTTAACTGCTACGCCATGGGGCCGGCCCCTCTTGTACTAGTTTTAACAGAGGTTTTTTGGTGGAGTCTTTAGGGTTTATATGTATGAGATGATGTCATCTGCAAATAGAGACAATTTATCCTCTTTCTTTCCAGTCTGAATGCCTTTTATTTATTTTTCTTGCCTGACTGCTCTGACTAGGACTTCCAGCACTAGGTTGAATAGAAGTGGTGAGAGTGTGCACTCTTGTCTTGTTCCCAATCTTAGATGGAAAACTTTTAGCTTTTCACCATTGAATATGTTGTTAGCTGTGGGCTTGCATATATGACCTTTATTATGTTGAGGTGCATTCTTTCCATACCTAATTTGTTGAGTGGTTTTATCATGAAAGGATGTTGAATTTTGTCAAATGCTTTTTCTGTATCTATTGACACACACATATGGTTTTTATCCTTCATTCTGTTAACGTGGTGTACTATGTTTATTGATTTGTGTATGTCGAAGCATCCTTGTATCCCATGGGTAAATCCCACTTGATCATGGTGAATGGTCCTTTTAATGTGCTGTTGAATTTGGGTTGCTAGTATTTTGTTTACCCAAATATTTACCATTTCCTGAGATCATAATTCCTGTGTATAGATCTGAATTTTTATCTGATATTACTTTTCTTTTAGCCTGGAGAGCTTCCTTTAACATTCCTTATAATCCTTGTCTGTTGGTGACACATTATCTCAGCTTTCATTTCCCTGAAAGACTCTCCTTAACCTTCTTTTTTGAAGGATATTTTCATTGGGTATTGAATTGTAGGTTGGCAGTTTTATTTTTCTTTCAGAACTTTAAAGATCCCATTCTATTGTATTTTGGCTTGAACTATTTCTGAGAAGGCTGTGATCATTCCTGTTTATTCCTCTCTATACAATGTGTCTTTTTTATTTGCCTCTTCTTAAGATTTTCTCTTTATTGCTTGATTTCAGCAATTTGATCAGGATGTACTTTGTTGTGGATCTTTTGGTGTTTATCATGCTTAAGGAATTTTGAGCTTCTCAGATCTGTGGATTTATATTACTTATCACATTTAGAAAGATTTCTGTCAGTATTTCTCCAAGTATTTTGCTTATTCTCCATATTTGGGACTAAAATTGCATCTATATTAAAATGCTTGATGTTATCCCACATGTCACTGATGATCTTCTCATTTTATATATCTTTTATTCCTCTCTATCCTATTTCTCTCATTCTATTGCTATGCATTCAAGTTTACTGATCTTTTCTTCTGTAGTATGTAACCTGCTGTTAGTCTCATTCAGTGATTGTTAAAATTTGAAACATGGTGTTTTTTAAATCTCTAGAAGTTCTTCCTAGTTATTTTTATATATTTTTAATGTATCTCCTCATAATGATAATGTTTTTCTGTAAATCCTTTCACATATTTATAATAGCTATTTAATGTCTTTATTAATTCCATCTGATCTGTCATTTCTGGGTCTGATTCTATTGACTGATTTTTCTTTCCCCTGGTCATAGGACACTTTTCTATTTCTTTGTGTATATACTCTTTTTTAATCAGATGTTGCATGTTGTGAATATCAGATTGTTGTGCTCCTGGATTTTGTTGTCTTCCTTTAAAAATGTGGAAGTTTATTTTTATAGTCAGTTAAGTTTCTTATAAGTTAGCTTAATCTTTTGCAGCTTTTTTTAAAGCTTATGTAGGATGGGACTAGGGTAGCCTTTATTATAGGGGTAGTTTAGCCACATTTCTAAAGTGTGACTGTTACGGGATTGCTCTTGAGTCTTGGGTGTTTAGTGAAATCTCTCGTCTCTGACAGGTCTAAACTCAAATGTCTTGCAGCCTGCTCTAAATTTGAGGAGTTATTCAGGTTATCTTTGTCAGACCTTATGGTGTTTCAAGCTAGACATACACAGCTTAGAGTTCAGTAACAGACTCATGGGAACTCTATGTGTATTTATGAAGCTCTTTCTCTGTGTAGCTCCCTCATTCCATTTTTTTGCTCTGGAATTCTAGCTGCTTCAGACTTAGCAAACTCTGATCAATTTCAACTCACTGATCCTGTCACACTCTGCTTGGATCCCTTCTTCTTGCACTGTGGTCCAGAAAGTGCCCCTAGGCGGAGAACCAGGACAATCTTAGCATTTACCTCCTTTGCTTCTATTCTTCCTAGGATCACACACCTGCTCTGCCTGTTGTCTAGTGTCTGAAAATAGTTGTTTTGCATATTTTGTTTACTTTTCTTGTTGTTTATTGTGAGAAAGCAAGTCTAGTAGCAGTTAACATATCAACATAAGTGGAAATTTCAGTTGTCTCTCTTTTAAAATAAATGGTGGGCATTTAATTTAAATTTCACTGTTGAAACTAAAATAAATCTCATCACTAGGATATCATTCCCTTTCTAACATCTCAGTTCAGGTTTTAACCCATTTTTTAAAAAAAGTAATAGACATTTTTTAGAGCCATTTTAGGTTTATAGAAATATTGAGCAGAAAGTGCAGATTTCCCATATATCCCCTCCCTTCTTCACAGTTTCCCCTATTATTAACATCTTGCATTAGTTTAGCACATTTTTTACAATTTATGAGCCAGTATTGATGCATTGTGATTAAAGTCCATAGGCTACATTAGGGTTCACACTTTGTGTTGGACAGTTCGATGAGTTTTGACAAATGCATAATATCACGGATCCATCATTACAGTATGATACAGAATAGCTTCACTGCCCTAAAACTCCTCTGTGCTTCACCTATTCATCCCTCCCTTCCTACCCCTGAGCCCCTTGGCAACTACTAATTATTTTATTGTCTCTATAGCTTTGTGTTTCCAGAATGCCATATAGTTGGAATCATACAGTATGTAGCTTTTTCAGATTGGCTTCTTTCACTTTGTGATATGTATTTAAGGTTCCTTCATGTCTTTTCATGGCTTGATAGCTCATTTATTTTTAATGCTGAATAATATTGCATTGTATGGATGTGCTACAGTTTATTTATCCATTTACCTGCTGAAGGACATCTTGGTTGCTTCGAAGTTTTGGCAATTATAAATAAAGCTGCCATAAATATCCATATGTAAGTATTTGTGTGGACATAAGTTTTCAACCCATTTGGGGAAATACCGAAGAAAGGAATTTCTGGATTGTATTGGTGTTTGCGCAATGGGTAAGAATATATCTAGCTTTGTAAAAAATTGTGAAACTGTCTTCCAAAGTGATTGTTCCATTTTGTTTTCCCATCAGCGATGAGTGAGGGTTCCTATTGCTCTACATACTCATGAGCATTTGATGTTGTCAGTGTTTTGGATTTTAGCCATCCTAATAGATGTGTAGTGATATCTCATTTTTGTTTTAATGTAAAATTCCCTAGCGACATATGATGTTGAGCATTTTTTCATACGTTTATTTGCCATCTGTTTATCTTCTTTGATGAGATGTATGTTCAGATCTTTTGCCCATTATTTAATTGGATTGTTTATTTTCTTATTATTGAGTTTTAAGAGTTCTTTGCATATTTTGGATGAATGCCTTTATCAGATATGTGTTTTACAAATATTTTTCTCCCAGCCTGCATTTTCATTTTTATTCTCTTAACAACGTCTTTCACAAAACATAAGTTTTTAATTTTAATGATGTACAACTTTTAACATTTTCTTTCATGTATTGCTTTTGGTGTTGTATCTAGAAAGTTATCACCAAGCCCAAGGTCACTTAGACTTTCTCCTATGTTATTATCTTGAAGTTTTATAGTTTTACATTTACATTTAGATCTGTGATCCATTTTGAGTTAATTTTTTGAAAAAATTAATGTCTGTGTCTACATTCATATTTTTTAATGTTGTTCCATTAAATGATGCCCAGTTGTTCCAGCAACATTTGTTGAAAATACTGTTCTCTCTCAGTTGGATTGCCTTTGCTCCCTTTTCAAAGATCTGTTGACTATATTTGTGTAGCTATTTCTAAGCTATTTATTCTGTTCCATTGATCTATTTGTCTATTCTTTTGCCATCACCACACTGTCTTGATTACTTTAACTTTATATTACTTTAATATATGTAATATATATATACAGAGAAAGAGAGAGTCAGAGTCAGGTAGTGCCAGGCCTCCAAATTTATTCTTCTCATTTAATATTGTGTTGACTATTCTGGGCTTTTAGCCTTTCTATATAAACCTTAGAATCAGTTAAACCAGAAAATAACTTGCTGAGATTATGTTGAATCTATAGATCAAATTGGGAAGAACTGATAACAATATTGAGTCTTCCTATCCATGAACATGGAATATCTCTCCATTTATTTAGATCTTCTTTGATTTCTTTCATCGCAGTTTTGTAATTTTTCTTATGTAGCTCTTGTAGATTTTTTTAGATTTATACCTAAGTATTTAAATTTTTTTGTACTAATATAAAAGGTGCATTTTTAATTTCAAATTCCAGTCATTCATTGCTGGCATATAGGAAAACAATTACCTTTTGTATATTAACCGTGTATCCTCCAATCTTGCTCTAATCATTTATTAGTTCAGGAGTTTTTTTGTTGATTCTTTGGGATTTTCTATATAGACAATCATATCATCTGTGAACAAAGACAGCTTTATTTCTTCCTTCCCAATCTGTATATCTTTTATTTCCTTTTCTCATCTTATTGCATTAACTAGATGTCAAATAGGACAGGTGAGGGAGATATCCTTGCCTTATTCCTTATATTAGGAGAAAAATATCTAGTTTCTTAATATTAAGTATGATATTAGCTGTAGATTTCTTTGTAGATGTTCTTTATCAAGTTGAGGAAATTCCTCTATATTCCTAGTTTGCTAAGAGTTTTTATCATGAATGGGTGTTGATTTTGTCAAATGCTTTTTCTGCCTCTGTTGATATGATCATATGACTTTCCTTCTTTAGCCTGTTGATGAGACGGATTATACGATTTGATTTAATTAATCCAGTTTTCACACATGATGCCTTGATTTCCCCACCTACTTTGAGAATTAATCCTTACTCCGTAGTCAATTATCTTTCACATTTAAATTTTAAATTGCTTTTTATGTCAATGAGTATATTTTATATAATTCTAATAGGTACATAGTAATACACCATAATTTAAGCAGTTGTTTATTATTGGACTTTTAGGATTTTTTTTCTAATTTTTGTTTATTATAAACGATGCTGAACTGAACATCCTTATAAATTTTTATTTTTCTGTTGTCTGTTAATTTTCCTAGACTTCATTTTTAATATATAATTTTTACATAAAGTATAGAAATAATTTTAAGTTTTGAATTATATCGCCAGAAATTTTCTTCCAGAAATGACGTATGAATTTGGATCTCATGAGCTAATATCTTTTTGTAAGGAATTAATTGAACATTCCATTTATTGTTTCTAACCAACCTCTTCTGTCTATCTCCTAACTTTATGGCCACTAACAAACATTTTAAGTATCTACTGTATGGAGAACATTGTGGTAAATTCAAATTTGAATAAGATATAATCCTTGTCTTCCAATGGCTTACATTTTCTTGGAGAAGATATATATATTTTATATATATCATATGGCAAAGCATACCACCAAAGATACCTAGAACTCTCTTTGAATGTAGAACCATTGTAATAATCAGAATATGACCATTTACTAATGAAGTAGGGACCTCTAACCTCGTTATGCAGCATATTGCACTCCCCTGGAAATTACTTAGACCACATATTTACAAGGGAGATTCAGGAAAGCTGATCATAGGGGCCTGTGTAAGATTGGTCCAGGGCACTGAGGCTCTCTCCCAATAAATGTGCAGTGGGGTTTTACATGGCAATACTGAAAGAAGAGACAAAGACATGCCTGTTTTATACAATCAAACTTGTTGACATGAGTTCTAGAAGTTAGGAGAGGGTAAGATATCTATAATCACAGTCATCTTAGGTAATATGAGAAACTTAAGTCATAAAATATATTTATTGAAGTATGAATTATTACAAAGATTGTCAAAATAGAAGCATTTCTTTCCTAAATGACTCTGCTTGTATGGTTTGTTATCAGCCTTTAATGATAACTAGCTTTACCTGTAAGCTGAAAATTGCATTGCAGAAACCTACAACCCAGTGAGTTAAATGTATTTCATTTATAACTGCTCAGTGAGCAAGGAAAGACCCAGGGGCATTTAGGAGTCAGAAAACCTGCCTTTCTCCTGGATGTCGTAATTGTAACTACAGTACAAAGAATAAATGATAAATGAGACAATGATAGATGAGTATGGTATGAATTATATTTAGAAACTCAAATATAAACACATCATATTATTTTGTGCCAGCATTTTGTTTCCAGCCCGGAGAAGGAAGCCTATTCTTATAAAGCAAATTGAAGAAGAAAAATTGAAGACACTCACAAATGAATAAAAATGCATGTGGAATTCAAATATGCAAATGATAACTATTCCTTTTGTACACACAGTAGATGGAAGCACAGAGTACATGATCGCAGCTGGAATTCACGCTGGGATCTTATACCGTGTAATATTAGCAGCCACCTTCAGATCAGGCACACTGCAGCTGTTCACTTGACAGAGCCTGCCCCCTCCTTTTCTTTTCCCTTCCTCTCCAGTAGCCCTGTTCGCTAGCTTTCCTCACTTGTTAAAAACGGCAGAAATGAAGTCAAAACCTTTTGTGTAAAGAAAAAACACTATAAAGCAGAAGGTAAACCCTAAGCAGTTATTTAAAAAAAAGATTTTGCTTTAATAATTAGAAATTCTTTCCCTCCAAACTAATACCACTTCAGAACACTTACTCTGCATTTCAAAGGCAGTCATTGTCTTCTGTGCATGCTGGAGCACTTGATATCAACCTAATGTTTTAGTGGATGAATAGCAGGATAAAAACTTTTGCATTGTTTAATCTCCACTCTCTTGTGCTTGATTTTTGCCTTTTGTTTGAATAAATGTATGTCAAATTATGCTGTCACACGAGTATTATGCTCTGCATAATTTACAAAAAGTATCTACTATGGAAAAATATTTCCACTTCCTAACATATAATTGATTTGTGACTATGAGGAAAATTATTTTTTCCGTGGTATAGTGAGATATATCCCGAAAGATATGTCCAGGTCCTAATTTCTGGATTTGTGAATATTACCATATGTGGCAAAGGATGTGATTAAATTAAGGATCTTGAGAGGAGGAGCTTGCCTGGATTATGGAGGTGGGCTCTATATGCTACCACATGTATCTTCATAAGAGAGAGGCAGAGGGATTTTTGAAGAGAAGGAGGCGATGTGACCACAGAGGCAGAGATTAGAGTGATGTGGCTGTGAGTCAAGGAACTCCTGAAGCCACAAGAAGCTGGAAGAGGCAAGGAAGAGATTATTCCCTAGAGCCTTCGGAGGGAGTGCAACCCTGCTGACACATCAATTTTGGATTTCTGGCCTCCAGAGGTATGAGGGGATAAATATCTGTTGTGTTAAGACCCCCAGTTTGTGGTAGTTTTTTAAAGCCACCACAGGAATGTAAAACATTTGGATTTCTAAAAATAAATATGTTATTAGTTAGCTAAAGTTTTGTGTTTTAGCCTGGATTCTCCAGAAAACAGATCTTAAGGTAAGAACTAAAGTGTGGATGCTTTTGTAGGACATATAGGCAGGGCAAGGAAAAAATGATGTGAAGCACAGAGCAGTGTGAAGCAATGTAATGTGATCCGTTACCATACTGGCTACTGTTTATGATTAGCTTCTAAGAGATAATACTGAGTTTCTCAGCAGGTGTATCAGCTCAACATTTGGACTTCTCTGGAAAGCTGCAAGGAGGAACCTTGTAGTAGTTCATGGAAAGGTAAAACGAAGTAAAACGTATCTGCCTGGCTCCATCCCATCTCCTGTTTCCTGTGGTCAGGGTTCACTGACAACAGCTCAGTTCTGAGACGAGTGACCCAGCCGCTCAGTGGTGGTTCAGGAAACCGGATCCTACACTCTGTGATGTGGCATTTCACACATGTCAAGAAGTATAGGGACAAATCAATATATATAGGCTTGGCATGTGGGGTACAAAAGCCATTCAGGGTGGAGGTTTCAATTTGGAGAGACGGTGGCTGTGGGTGGCTGGTGGCTGTGGTGGAGGGACAGAGGAAGAAATCTGAGGAGCACACCAGGCGTCCCTGACACTCTGACACCTGCGACAGATTGCTGGAACTCATGATCATTATGGAAAGTGATAGACACACAATTGTGATCTATTTGACATTTAGATTGCGATTTGAGACAGGTATATTTTAGGATGCTTTCCAGCATGATAGAGCAATAAATTTATGAAAAGTTATTAATTGATAGAGGTCATCACTCAACATGCATTGTTTTCCTGTTTATTTTCTCTATCTAAGTGTTACCATGTTATTGTCACTAAATGATGGTGGTGTGCCAACAAATGTTTGACAACTAGCTCTTTTCCAAAATGTGTGGATATCTATATATACATGACTTTATAATAAATTTTACTGATATAAAAGATGCATAGCACATAATTTACAGATAATAATTACATATACTCTTTATTATAAATTCCATCTAGCCAATTGATTCTCACAGAATACTTTCTTTGATTTTTGCAAATTCTTGTAGAGTAGCCAATCTATGGTTGCAATTGACAAATGAGTGTAATTCTGACATGAAATGTTAATTGATATTTTCATTTATGTCAATGAGTAAGACAAAAATGAAAAATGCAGACAAATGTTGGAACTTCACTCATTTATCAATGACATGAGTGACTTCACTGAATAGAATAAGAGCTTTCAAATACTGGAAAAGTATTTCCTCAATTTTTTTTGTGCTATTCATAGCCTAATGGCTATAGATATGGCACACAGTTTAATCTTCATTATTAACATTTTCTCCATCATTTTATAAGTCTAGACAATCAACACAATAAATGAAACCATGATTTGTAGTGTTTGCCAATTTTAGTGGTATAAATACTCCCATTGTGGCTGATTTCAAGCTGCCAATGTGATGTCACTGAATGTGGAGTTGGTGGCACACTGTTATATAATATTTCCACTACAGAGATCCAACAGGCATAAATAAACTCAAGAGCACAGATGATAGTAAAATGTAATAAAATAATTAGGAAATGATGAATTTTTAGTATTTATAATCATTATAATAAAATGTATTTAATTATATCTTGGTTATACATATGATTTATATAATTTAGCTTTTAATATTGTCTGTGCTTAACAGTTAGCTTGTAAAATTCCAAAAAAATTTACAGTTGGCTCTAGCTAGTTGGTGTGAACTGGTTCCCGTAGACTACTGGGGGTTCCCACTGAATTAAAGGAAAACTTCTAATGGCATCTCCCTGGGTGGTTGTGAGAATCAATTAAGATATTTTAAGTGAAAATATTTTGACATATATAAAGGTGCTTAATAAATGCAATATATTCTTACTTAGAATAATGACCAAAAGGCCCAATTCAAGTATACTAAGAAGCAAATATTTCTTCAGGAAAAAAAGTATGGATCAAATTGAAACAAAAATTTGAATTCTACTTGTTCCATATTCACAGAGAAAATTTGATACCTAGAATTTCTCTTGTCTACTGAAAAACACAACATTAGGCATTTTTAGCTTTCCTGAAAGTAATGACTAGTTTTTGTTCACTAAGTTTACTAAGAGTGGTCATTTATTATAGAACAGACAGAAAAGGGTGGGGAGATCAAATCATAGCTTTTGGTTTTGGTGACCTAAGTATGAATTACCTAGTTGTATCATATTTTTGCTTACTTTTTAGTATCTATTTACTATTATTTTGATTAACACTTGTAATAAATGCCCGTATTTCTACCCCTCTCTAACATGTTAAAACACTCCACTTATTTAGCAGATATTGGTTGAACACTTACTAAGTATAGTATGCTATTTCATTTAGCAAACACAATAGCTTTTGTGAAATAGGCAGAAATTGTTAATCTCCTTTACAGTTGAGGAAACCAAGGCTTAAAATGGCTATGTGATTGTAGCAGAGCAGAACTTAAGAAGTCAGAGCAGAACTTAAGAAGAACCTGGTCACCTGTCGCCTAATCCTGTTATTCTGGAAGCTTCCATGTTATGACTGGAATTTAGTGTTAGAGTAAGGTAGGTTGTGTTGAATTGTGGAGAGCTTGTAATGCCAACGCGAAAATTTTCTTACTAATTTTAATTGGATTATTTTTTCTGATTAGGAAACCATACCATGTGCACTCATAGAAAATTTTATAAGTGTAGAAGAAAAGCATTAACAACAACAAATCACTTTTTCACCCTAATACCTATATATAAATCCACCAGTAACATTTTAACGTGTTGTCTTTCACACACACGACACATACACACACATATGCATATATGTTATGTAATTGGCATTATCATAAGTATCATTCATTCATATACCACCTTTTACATAATCAATATAAAACATTAATATTTTCTAATGTCACTATATATGCTTCAAAAACACTTTACATATTGCATAATATTTCATTGTGTAACTGACATAAATTAACTTAGCTGAATATTAGATTATTTCCAATGTTTCATTATTATGAGTAATACTATAATGAAAATCTGTACTTAAACTTTGTCAAAACTTTTGAATATTTGCTCACACTATTTCTGGGAAAGAGATTTTTAGGTCCATGGGGTATAAAATTTTAAAATTTCTTTTTTTTTTTTCTGAGATCATGAACCAAATTGCCCAGATTGGTAGGAATGTGTATTTCCTTGCATTCTTGCCAACATTGAACATTAATTTTTTTAATTTTGCTATTTGATAGATAAAAGATATACATTGGATTTGATTTGATTTTTTTGACAACTAATAAGCTTGATTTTTATATAATTATTATGTGTTTTCTAGTCATTGTTTCATTGCTCTTTGTTCATTTTATTTCTTTTGAGGGTCTGTTGAGATATTTCAACTTTTCTCTCCTATGCTGAGACCTATAGAAAAAATTTGAGCAGGGAGGTGATATATGATCAGATCTGTTTTCTTTTTCTACTGAACAGTGTAAAACATTTTGAACAAAACATATGGAGATAGATTTAAGCATATTTACATAGTACTAATCTCACATGTACTGCAGTTCTCCCTTTTTAAATTAAATTAAATTAAATTTTTTAAGCTGCCAAGTGGCACAGACTGGCGATATACATACTCCTTAAGTTACACAACAGTCAAGCAGCTAAAGACACGATTTATGTATGTGTGCCCAATTAGAAAAGAGGCTAGCGCCAAGATAATCACAAATTTGCCATAAACTGAAGTTTATTACCGTTATGTGAGAAGAGATATTGGAAGGATTTCTTTTTTTTGTTCCAATTGTTCTGAAAAAAGAAAAAGATGATGAGAAACACATTTCAGATAAAGGTTCAGGTAACATTTGTTGAATGGTGACCAGACATGTATGCATTTCTAAATATTTCACATATATTAAGTAATTTAATCTTTATAACAACCTACGAGATAGCCCTTATCTTCAGCCCCATTTAATGGATTAGGAAACTGAGGTGCAAAATCAAGTGACTTTCCCAAGATGGTTGAGTAAGAAAGTGGCAGTGCTGAGATTTGATCCTAGGGCAACTTGTCCCGGAGTTTATATATGTCACCATCCCTGTTAGAAGCAGAAAAAATGTTTCACTTCCACGTAACTACATTTACTTAATACCTGCACTATACTAAACCCTGTAGTCAGTTTACGGAGATAAAAGATAAAGAAGGTATTGTTCCTGCCTTCCAAATGAAGGTCACATGCTCATAAAGAGTGATAAACACTGTGAAAAAGGCAGAGAATTCGATGGAAGCACAAGGGAAGTATACTTAGCTCTGTCTCCTGGAGATGATATCTGAGCTGGAGGTTGAAGAATGGGTAGAGGTTAGCCAGGTGAAGAAAGAAGGAAGAGTAAATGGAACAGCTCAAGCAAAGGCACAGAGGCATAAAATAGCTCGAGCTACTCTCTCGAGGGTTTGGTGAAACTATGAGATGTTTGGTATTATTGGTATATGAAATACAAGGTGTTCAGTGTTAGTAAATGAACCTGTAGAAGTAGGTAACTAACACATATGTAGTCAGCACCTCTCATGGGTTAGCTTTGTGCTGAAAGCTGGGAATAACATCACTGAACAAATCAGAAATTTTTCTGCACTAAAGAGGAATGTATCAGTCATACAATGAATAAGCAATGGACAAAATATAGATTGTGAAAGATACTGGGAAGGAAGCGGGTAGGGAATAGGGTGCTGGAGAAAGAACAACCAGGAATGTGTTTTGAGTGGGGTGTTCAGGGAAAGAGAGTCTAGGAATCAGTCATGTGAAGATTAGAAGGAGAACTTTCCAGGTAGGAGGAACAGCAAGGATAAAAGCCCTGAGGTGGGAAGAAACTTAATATGTTCTAGAAAGAGAAAGAAAGCTAAAGAGGCTACAGCATAGTAAGTGAGAAGTAAAGTGGCAGATGATAATCTTGAGATGTAGGCAGAGCCGAATCTTGCAGCCTCTTGTATTTCATGGTAAGGGGATTATGTTCCATCCTATGTGCAACAGAAAGGTATTAACAGGTATATAAAGGTATTTAAATCAGGGTCATGGCATCATCTCATTTCTCATTCAGGCTGTTTTGGGGAGAATGGGCTAAGCAGGGAACAAGAAGAAGCTGGGAGATCCCCAAGGAGGCGCTGGTTAGTGGTCCAGCTGAGAGAGGGTGAGGGATCTGATGCCACAGTAAGAATCTTGGGCTTTCTCCTGCGGGTGATCGAGACTCTTTGAAGAGTATTTCAGCTGGGGAGTCTTGTGGTGAAATTTGGGGTGTAGATATATCACTTTATTAAGGTTATGGAAAACAGGGAAACAAAATCACTTGTCAGGAAATTTTTTTTCAACATGTGTGTAAATGTAACTATGAATCTATATGTATGATTACAAATATGTATATTCTTTTCCCAAATGTAAATTTCTTCCTGGAAATCCAGAAGACTCTCAAAAGACATTGTAAACTGTTACATCCTTTGACTTCTGTCTCTCTTTCATGAGGCCTCAGGGCTCCACAGAGTACTTCCGAAATGTGTTTTTGATCATCTCTGGAGTCAACATCTAGATTTCTACTTCAGAGAGGAGCTGATGTTACTTCCGTAGGAGGAAAAACAGTGAAGGAGGGCTGTTATATATTTGTTCTTTTCCCTGATTAGTAGACAATTATTAACGACCCTCCCTAGCATGGCTCATGAGGCCTTTGACAATCTGGTCACTGTTATATTTCATTTGGCAATCTAATTCCTAGAACTGCCCTGTAATCTGGGGACCATGTCCTGGACCCCTGTTTAGAGGGCCCTACGTGTTATATTTGTCAAATCAGTCCTTGCAGGTAGCACAAATGTAGCAGATTCTTCCATAAGTTCTGAGCATCCTTTTTCCTGCTTCTCTTTGTGTTCCAGTTTGTAAGTCTGGAAGCACCCACAAAAAATAGTGCTGTGTTCACTACAGTTGTACTCAGATGTAGAGGAACATTTTGCAATGGTAAACAATTTACTTTACTCCTAAATTTGTTATATGTAGGTTTAGATGTAGCATGCATGAGGCATGATACCAATTCTTTGTACTGGCAAATAGATCGACATGGAAACTAGAATTATGAGTAGTTTCAATTTTATGAAAATATTTAATAAGATTTATTATTAAAATTTAAAATTATTTTTAAAGATAAAATTATTAATTTTAATTAAAATGCTAATTTTAATTAACATTTTTATTTTGAGTTAAATATATTTAATTAAAATATTTTTAAAAATCAAATAAAATTTTCAGCTTTATTTAACTCTTTTGATTAAAAATCTGATGCTCCCTCCCTGTGATTTGATTTTTATTTTTCAATTTTAATAGATAATTTTTAATATTTTAAAAATAAATAATTTGGAAACATGTGTTAAATAGTTTTTATTTTTTACATTGACTTTGTTCTTGAAAATACATTCCATTTTTTATAGTTTGAATACAATTGCGTTTAATTTTTTAAGTATTTAAGTTATTAATGGAATACAAATATGTAAAAATCTTGTTTATAACAACACAGTGATTTTGCTGAATTGAAAGCAAGAAAATGTGATGAAGTAAATATATAATAATTTATAAATTGTTTGTCTTTAGTTTTTTGCTCCTCAAAACATTGCTGGTCCTTCCCCAAAAATGTTCAATAATAATTAAATTTAGTTGCCTTTGCTATTTTGCCAACTTTTAGTCATATAAAATCAGAGTTTTACATATATACTTCAATTTTATTTTTATAAAGGTATGTTTTCAAGGGAAGAGGTAAAATTTTTTTTGTTTCACAGTTTTTTAAGCTTTATTTATAATTTTTAAATATTTAGTTATATGCTATAGGGGCCTCCATCTGTACTCTTGCCTTAGGCCCTGCAGATGTTAGAGGAGGGCTTGTTGATCCCCACACACATCCCTCCTACGTGGAGGCTTCGCAGCTGCCTGCACACCCTGTTCTCCTCCGCTCCATTCACTCCTCCTCATCCTTCAAGGCTCCGCCCCAATGTCAGTATTCTCTGATTCCTCCATCCAGAGTTCCTCAGTCTCTCCTCAGGGTTCCCACTACACTTCCTCTGTTTTCTTATGATTATCCATTTACATGAGTCCCTCTCTTCCTCTACTATGAGCTCCTTGAGGCCAGGGATCCTCATTCATCTCTGTATTACCAGTGTTTGTCACAGATCCTGGCCTGCAGCCTGTGCCCTCTATAACTGACTAGAAAATGAACACTCACCCCCACTCTCCATCTGCAGAGAAGTGCTTGTGTTCACACATTGCATTTTCTCATGGCGATGGGACATACAGGCACACACTGAAATACACACACTCTCTCCCACATATAAAATTATTTTGGAATCTGCTTCCCAAATCAAACAATATGTTTGTGTGATATACGTTTTAAAATTATGATCTTATTTCTTCTGTAAGTCAAATGCAAATCTTCCTCTTCCTACTCTTTGTGTGGCAAATGTAAAGTTGGTATTAATGTGTGTCCTTAAGGTTGAGAGCACTTACCTTGTTTTTTGCTCCTTTTGTTATTATTATTTTAACAGCTTAGACATCTTTTTTGTTTGTAACTCAGCTTGTTAACACTATAAAACAAAAATGTGAAAAGAAACAGTTGGCAGTTTCATTTAGATTTAATTCAAAGACATTTATTAAGAAAGAATCTTCAAATGTGAATATTCTAGAACTTTTCTCTACACCAATGAATACTGAGACCAAACCTACCTTGCTTCCCTGTGCTAAACAATTCTTTGACCAAGCTTACTTTCCTATCTCCATGCCAAACAATACTGGGGCCAGGCAAAAATAATTTAGCTACTTGCTCCAGCAAATATCTGCTCCTGGAAGATAAGACTTGAACCAACTGAAAGAGATTACGTATCAAGACTAACAGCTTGCTCGTCAAGACCTGTTTTAAAACTCCTACCTGACTGTGCCCACCAATCCAAGTCTATTATATCAGAAAATCTGCAGAATCCTAACTAATGTGCCTCCCTGCAAGACTTCTCTTAAAATCACCGTATAAACCATATACACCTTATAAATATCCTTTTCAGACATTCTTCTCCTCAGCCCAGGCACTACACAGACTCTATCAAGGCGATGGTCTTCTTTACTGCGTTACATCTAAAGAATTTAGCTTTGATTGATCAACAGGTTTTTCTGGTGGTTTTTTGAGGATTCAACAGTAGGAAATCCGTGAGAATCTACCAGAATATGGTGTCTCAAGACTCTGGAATTGGAATAACATACTCCTAGGGGATCCCTTGAACTTCTTGTCTGGGATCTCTCTGACTCCAATGGATAATAGGTTCCTCAGTGAGTCAGAGTTGTGATTTCTTTATGATCAGCTCCCCAATGTCTCCTAGGAATAAGAAATCCTTATTTAAGAATCCTTTGATTATCTGATTAGATTTGAAAACACTTTTCCTTGGAGAAAAGCCAACTTATGACTAAAAACATTACTGTTTATTTCTCTGTCCTTAAAACTTTTTGTTGAAAGTATTTAAGAAGATGATCAAAGGAGGAATATGGATGTAGGTCTGCTATGTCCATCTCTGGAAGAGTTCAGAAGGTCTTCTCCTACCAAGCTCCTTATAGGCCAAACTTTGCCTTGGATTACCTGTTAAAGTATTTTGAGAGCTTTCCTCAGTCTTGTCTTGTTTTATCCATGATAGTCTGGTTCACGGAAAGTTCTCTACTCCAAACCTTCCATCTGCATTTGAGATGGCTAATGATTAGGTTGGGGGCTGCAATGGACTGAAAGTTTGTGTTGCCCCAAAATTAACATATTGAAGTCCTGACCTCCAATGTGACTATATTTGGTGATACAGCCTTTATGAAGATAATTAAGGTTAAATGAGGTCATAAAGGTGGAGCCCTGATCCAATAGGATTAGCGTCTTTATGAGAAGAGACAGAAGAGAGTTTGCTCTCTCTCTCTCTGCCATGTGAGGACACAGCGAGAAGGTGGCTGTCTGCAAGCCAAGAAAAGAGCTCTCACCAAGAACCAAATCATCTGGCACCTTGATTGTGGACTTCATAGCCTCCAGTACTGTGAGAAAATAAATTTCTATTTGTTTAAGCCACTTAGTCTACAGCATTTTGCTACGGCAACCTGAGCTGACTAATATAGGGGCCTAAGATACAACATGGACAAGCAACATATTCAGAAGACCATTGCTTTCATGATGATGTCTCAGTCTAAGTTCATGCCTCATTGCAGTCAGAGAGACCTCAGGGGAGAATGCTATTCCAAGTCAAGCTCTGTGAGCTTCTGGATCTCAGTGGATTTTGCTTCCAACATGTATTTTCACTGTAATTTATTTATTTATCCATTTCAGTGGCATAATTTCACCAAGGATAATTTAGAGTTACAGTGGTTACTTTGGTGAACTTTCAACATAGCAGAAATCATTCGAGAGGCACTTTAGAAAGAAAATGCTGTGCATTTTTCATTAGCGTAAGAAACCTTCCAAAAGAAATCCAGTTTACAAAATTAATGCTTTCAAAAGACTCCTTAGCCAAGGCAAAGGAGAAAAGTAAAAACCTGAAGCCATCTTTCTTACATCCTCCTGATGTGCAATCTGAATATAATTGCCTTGATTCTTCATTCCTCCTCCTTCTTCCTAGGCTCCTACATTCCTCTTGTTCCTACCCTTCTTCCTGACTCATCTCCTTTGCCTTCTAGCCAACAAGAAACTTCTAAATCTCAAATGTTTCTTGAAGTTAAATCCATTTCAGAACAGATCAATTTCTGTTCTGGTTGATTTTAAACCCTGGTCTTTGAATTGAGACCCATTGTTAACCACTTTCTAAAGCCTACACACACAATAGAGACAGAAATTTACAAAGGAATTTGGACTTGTTCTAAGAATAGATAATTTGGGAATCCCAGATTTATATCAGTTGGTTCATATGTTAATAGGAATCTCAGATGCAAAAAATTGGATGGAAAAGTGAGTGGAAATATTCTGAGAATGACCTAATAGACCCTGATTTGCAGAGATTAGAGAGGTTAGAAAAGTTATAGATGTTGAGCGAGAGCTGTAAGAGGTCATCCTCAAAATCTGTTCTGTGAAAATAGATTGCCCTGTAATCTTGTTCTACAAGAAAGAAAGGATGAGTCTATCAGTGACTTTGGGGGTAGGCTCTTTAACACCTTTAGACAGCATTCAGGAATAGATCCTGAAGCAGATGCGACCCCAACTCTTCATTTTCTCTGAACAGCCTTAAGCCAGAACCGGGGGATTTAACATGAAAGCAAAAACAGGAATGAGATATAGCCCTGTGGCTGGGTCTCCAATTATTCACTAAACATCTTGAAATGGCCTTAAAACAAAATCAGAATAAGGTCTCAAATAAATTGGTGGTCTTACAGATAAGGCAACTGGATGTTCTCACCCCAATCACAAGAACTTGGGTAAGGAGTTTATTGATAAAGACACCTATAGACAACGTAAGCAGAAGGAACAATGAAAAATTAATTGAACTGTGATAGTTAAGAAACTGAAGGAAAAAATTAAAGTGGGTGGACAATGATAATGCTTCCAAAGGGAAATCCAGTATTCATTTTCCCATTTTTACCCTCAAATTCATATAGAGAAATTTAAGCAAATATTAAAAGACAGTCTGCAAAATTGTTTATTGATAACACAAACTCTGCCGTCATTACTCAAGGTTTCTCTTAGAGTCAAGAAACTAATAATCTCTAGACATTCCCTTATTTCAGTCTATAATCTTCACCCTCAACTTTTAATCAAATAACTTTTTCCTCCTTTGTGATATCACACCTATGAACTTAATAAGGATGGATTTAGTGGGAAAATGGAATTTTTAGATTAAAAGTTCTACTGTTGGCTTAGTTGAAATTCTGAGGACTACTCTACTTATAATCAGATAATAGTTAATTTGGATATTGACATATTGGTATTTTTGCATTTTAAATAAAGTTTATATTGAAAATATTCTCCAGATATAGGACTACTTGTGGTAAAAAAAAAAAAAAAATCTACTTATATTGGCAAAATTATTGGTGCCAAACTCATCAAAGTTCAGATTGACCCATACAAGTCTCTATCCAAGCTTGCACAATACTGTTTAAAATGAGAGTGTAAGCAAGACTAAAATCAGTAGCTGAGGGGCCAGCCCCGTGGCACAAGCGGTTAAGTGCGCACGCTCCAATGCAGCGCCTAGGGTTCGCCAGTTCGTGTCCCGGAGGTGCACCGACGCACGGCTTGTCAAGCCATGCTGTGGCGGCGTCCCATATAAAGTGGAGGAAGATGGGCATAGATGTTAGCCCAGGGCCAGTCTTCCTCAAGCAAAAAGAGGAGGATTGGCAGATGTTAGCTCAGGGCTTATCTTCCTCACACACACAAAAAATAAAAATAAAAAATAAAATCAGTAACTGAAAGACTACTAGAGAAAGGATTCATCATACCTCCCACCGGTTCTTGTAATTCTCCAAAGTCAATTATTAAGTCAATAAACTTAATAGGAGAGAATATAGATTCATTCAGGACTTCAAGCTTATAAACAAAGTAACAAAGTAATCATTCCCTCTTCTCTTCATTGTGCATTTATTTTATTTTTTGGTGTCATTTCAGGCTACCTTTTTTTTAATAGTTGTAAGTCTGTGTTCTGTCTTCTTTACGCCTTTTTAAATTTTTTTATTGAGATACAATTGACATATAACATTATATTAGTTTCAGGTATACAACATAATGATTTGATATTCATATCTATTGTGAAATGATCACCACATTGTCTTTAGACAAGGTGGTTAATACTTGTTTGCCTCTTTCTAAGGAGTCGAAAATATACCTGGGCTTTTCCATTTCTGGCAAAGATAGAGTAGTGCCATTCCTCCGAGGTCCTCCTTACAACTAAAAAACCATGGACATGACAAAACAAACGAATGTAGTAAGACTCTGAAAGATAGAAAGGAGAAGTGGACTGTCTAGGGATATCTCAACTTGAGGAATCACGTGGCAGCTAGTCACCTGGGTTTCCTCATTGCTCCCATATTTCTCATGCAGGAAGTTCCAACAGCCTCCAACCCAGAACCACCAACAGGCAAAGACAAAACAACTCGAAGAAAAGCCTATTGCCCCTAGCCGAAGGACTTGGAAAAGGGTAGCCTGACAGCAAAAAACCTTTTTGGCAGTACCTGCCCTACATCAGACAAACACCAACAAAAAATCATATTCTTCCACTGCAGTGTCAGCAGGACCAAGCAGAGAGCTTGTTTTCTGTATTATCCTCCTATCTTGAGGAAGCAAGTGATGAAATTCAGATTCCTGTACTGAGGGCATTAGCTGACCAAGGGGGAGCTAATCTGTTCCTTTCCTGGTGGAAGTGAGTGGTGATGCTCCAATTTTCCTGCCAGGGTAGTGTCAGAGGGACTGAGTAGGGAACTATCTCCATCCTCTGTCCAGGAAAAGTAGGCAGCGCTCTGATTTTCCCTCCGGGCAGTGTTGGTAGGGCCTAGTGGTGAGCTGAGACTCCACTCCCACCCAGCATTGAAACATAATGAGAAGGTGTGAGACAGGCAGGCTAGCTACCATTATGCTTCACCACCCACCCCTATTGTCAGTAGGGCCCAGCAAGGAGCTGAGCCTCCACCCGCTCCTGGCATTCATGAGACTAAACAAGGCGGTGTGGACTGGGGCTAGTCTAGTCAGCACTCCACTTTCACCCCTGGGGCCACTGGAGCCTGGTGGAGCCCTAAACCTCTGCACTCACCTGGAGGCAATGAGACTGAACAAGTGATGAGACGCAGGCCTAGTTGGTACTCTGGTTCTCCACTCGACCCCCAGGGTCAGCAGGTCCCAGTGGGGAGCTGAACCTTCACCCCCATTCAGCATCAAGGACACTGAAGGAGGCAGTTCACATGAAGTGGGGTAGTCAGCCCTCCTCCTCCATGCCCTGTGCAGAGCTGAGCATCCATCGCCACCTGGATCAAGACAGAATGAGGTGATGGGAGGTGGGGCCAGCTGATATAAATGGATGTGGTTTCATGCCAATAACTTTTGGAGTGGTTTATTGAACAGCAGTAGATAACTGATATAGAATTTGAGTCCTAGAAAAAGGGTGCTGCTATAATAAATCCTAAAATATGTGGCATTGATTTTGTGAGTGGGTGGCAGGTAAAAGCCTGGCAGTGAAGCCGGGTACCTGAGGGTTGCTGTAGATATTCAATAAAAGCATGATTGCCTTTTGCCATTTCCTGTTTAACCTGAGCAGTAACTCAGGGTTACGAGCATATGTGAGCTTGTTTTGCAGAAGAGAATGCCTTTGAGGAGGCTGCGATCACCAGATGGCCAGCCCCTAGCTGCTGTTGATGCCCAGAAGTCAGATTGCCCCGGGGCTTATTGGGAGTGACCCCCTTGTTTCTCCGAAGCTCCTCTTGCCAAGCCCCTTAGCTCTGTAAAACCCCCGTTTTCTGCTCTTGTTAAGGTGGATTTAAGAGAATCTATCTTCCCACCTTCTTGTTTTGGCCAATTTGAATAAACTTTTCTCCATCTCCAAGCACTGATATCTCAGTGATTGGTTTACTGCACATAGGGCACATGAACTTGAGATTAAGAGGTTCAGTATCAGCAGTACTCAAGGAGGTTGGCAGTGAGGGCATGAAGGTATTGGCAGAAATTGTCACCTGCAGTAACATGGAATGTATGAAATGTACCTAATGAACTCCATGGCATAGGTAAGGAGATTTCCATGCAGTAATGAAAGCACCATGTGGCTTTTTCCAGCTACTTACAATAAAATGTGAGAGGAGAGAGATGAATGAACTATCCCATTTTCAAGTAAGATTTAGAGGAAATATTAAGGCTCCAGATATTCTTTACAGCCAGCAGATGGTTCTTAAAGTAAGAAATAATCTATGGCAAAGATCAATTTCAGGGTATTATCAGGAAAAGATGAAGCCAAGAATATGGCTGGTAGAACCCCTTGTTAAGACCTCTGAAACAGTTAGGTCAGCACATCAAAGACCCTTTTAACTAGACAAAATGTCTTCTAAGGATCTTAAGTGTATGCCTTGCACACCCTCTCCATTAAACAATAGGACTTCGAAGCATCTCAAGACCATTGTTCTATAGGAACTTCAAGAAGACCCAGGGAGAGAAGGGCCTATTTTGAAAAGATTTGTGGGTGTGCTTTTGTCTAACGGTGTGGATTATAAATTGATATGCAAGAAACCCACAAAGTTTTAAAAATACTACAGCAGTGGGTGGGTCAGAGTGCTGGCAGAGGCTCTTGTGGCCCAGCCTGACCACCATTACCACTAAGGTGCACATCATCGGCACCATCCCCATGCCTGTCTCTCAGGGTCAGGGGCTCAGGGGAGGTGCTCCAGCTAGTGCTTCTCAACAGGGTGCAAGATCTCTGCTTTTACTATCCTGAAAAAAAAACAAAAAAACTCCAAAAAATAATAAGCCCTGACTCAGCTCTCTCTCTACTTGTGTGCAGACTCTCATTTAGCTTGATTTATCCAATTTATTCATATCAATTAATTGGATAATGAGTCACCAGCAGTCTTTAGGTTTTGCAGAACCATTATCCTCATTTCCTAATTTACTTCAAAGGAAATGATGTATGTAAACATTTTCTCAAATATTTGGAGAGTATATCCATTTTTCAACACACACAAATTATTTTATTTCCTTTCAACTCCCCTCTTGAAATATGCAAAAATATCCTGTGAAATCCTTTTAGGACCTTTGTTTATTTACAGCTTCCCTTCCCCCATCCTCAACACTGTTTTGAGGAGCTCTTTCTAAGATGCAAATCTGATTCCCACCCCACCGCCCATGTCCAGGCTTAAAAGCCTTCACAGACCCCATTATCTTCAGGATAGGATTCTAAATGTCCTCCCTACTCTGTGCCCTGCCCAGGTCTGTCTATCACTTAACACCCAATTCCAAACTTCTGGTATTTTTCTGACCTGCATTTTCTCCCCTCTCCTCCTGGCTGTTATACAAGTAGCTCCCATTGTTTGGATGGCTTTTCACCATGTTTTCTCCTGGCACAGTCTTCTCTTGAGCCCCACTTCTTCTTAGAAGCAGTTCCTGGTAACCTTTTCTTCTATCTTTCCTGGTGGTCTAGGTGACCCTCTTCTGAGATCCGCTCTCAGAACTGCCACACTGTGTGGCTATCATTGGCTTGCTGCGATATTGTGATTTATAAGATATATATCTATTTGGTCATTCAGATGACTGAAATATATTTCTCAGATATATTTGGAGTTCATCTACAGTTCCTGGCTCACAGCTCCCAAAATACCTGGATAAGAGCAATGGGAGCATCTTTTGTTATAATATTTAGTTTCTTATCCTCAATTCCTGAAAATGCTTCAGGGTTATAAAGGTGAAATGGGTGTCTTGTTTATGTTAATGAAGGTAACTTTTGGGGGCTGGTTTCCAGGAGAACCAGTCACGTGATCAGAGGATTAGAACTTTCAGTCCCAGTAGGGAGGTGGGGGGAAGAAGGGGGTTGAATCAATTGCCAATGACTTAGTCAATCACGACTATGTAATGAAACCTTCATAAACATCCAAAAGGATAGCTTATCAGACCTTTCTCGGAGAGCTTCCACAGCGGGGAACTGAAACTTCCATACCACATGCCACCACGCCAGGCCCCAAGCTCTACCAAGACAAGCTCCTTTGATTGGGACCTCACCCTGTGTATCTCTTCATCTGGCTCTTGATTCGTATCCATTAATATCCTTTGTAATAAATCCAGTGAGTAAACAGGTTTTCCTGAGTCCTTGTGAGCTACTCTAGCAAATGAATCAAACTTGAAGTGGGGGTCGTGGGAACCTCTGATTTACAGCTAATCGGTCAGAAGTACAAGTAACAACCTGGCCTTGCAATTGACATCCTGAGTTGGAGGGAGTCATTGGAACCTCCAGTTTGTGGCCCATGGGTCAGAAGCACAGGTAACAACCTGGACTTGTGATTGGTGTCTGAAGTGGAGGGCGGTCTTTTGGGCCAGAGCCCTTTACCTGTGGAATCTGGTCGTATCTCCAGATAAATAGTACCAGGATTAAGTTGAATTCTCGGACACCCTGCTGGGCATCTGAGAACTGCCTGTTGGTGTGGGGAAGCCTCCTCACACACCCATTGGAACTGGGTCCAGGAACCCTTTGCAGTTAGTTTTCCCATCTCTTCTATTTAACAGGAAGCTATTTGAGGACAAAAACTGCCTTTCATCTGAGAATGCTCAGAGCTCTGACCAGTGCCAGACATATAGCGGGCTCTCAGCTTCCTTACCGAATGAACAGAATGAATGCATGAATGGTTCTAAAGAAGTGTATAGACTTTCACAAGTGATATCCTGTTGGAGATGGGAGGAAGCTGCCTGTCTCCCTCGTTTTGGGGAAACTTCTGTGTCATCAAGTTTTAGATATTCCAAAGTCAGTGTTTTTAGAAGGAAATGGCCCACTGGAGCCCAGAAAACTGCAATAGGTGACAAAGTTGTAAGAGAGAGGTTGCCTTTTCAGGTGACCATATGAGATCACTCCTGGCTCCTGGTACGGGGCACAAAAAGACTGTCCCTTTGGTTTTTTTCATTAATTTAACAAATAATTTTTTGAGCACTGACTATGTGCCTGGCCCTGGGGATTCAATAATGCACAAGATATATGTTTTTTGTTCTTACCAAATTAAAATGGATCGTGGGAGACAAACGTTAAACTAATTCACAAACGAATGACTGCTAAATTCCAGTCAGTCGAGATAAAATCTATGAGGGAGATGCAGAGTGCTTTGAAAGCCTGCAGATTTTAGATTTGGTAGAAACACTAGTGACATTTCTTCATTCCAAGAGAACATTTTATGCAATTTAACTTCATCTGTGGAAGCAGTAAAAGCTTCCCCAAGAAAAGCCTAGGAATTTAGGGATGGTGGGTGGGCAAAATGAATTCAGCAACAGCATGCACAGAAGCCCTGCAAGAGAGAAGAATGGAAAGAGGCCATTTTCACTGGAGTGTGGTGAGCAAGAAGAGTGTCTGAGATGAGACTGCAGAGGGAGGCATGGGCTGGATGACATCCCTTGTAACCTCTCGCTGAACAAGTCCTGAGCTTTTGAGCTTTCATTGTCTTTGCCACAAAGTCTTGCAAATTTAACCCACAGAGGAAATAGAAAGCCTCTGAAGATCTTAGGCAGGCGAGTTCCGATGTTACATTTATGCTTATTTAAAAGTATTCTGGCTATTTTGTGGACAAGAGTTTGGAGTGGAGCAGCAGAGGATGTGGGCAAGTCATGAGGCAGAATATTTATCTAGGTAGAATCTGTGAACATTGCTGTGATTGTTTGTCCGTGGTGGGATGTTCTGTCCTGGCTTCCTCTATATGGAACCTCTATATGTGGTTTTCTATATGATTCTTGGACTAGAGGCAACTCAATAGCTAAAGAGTGCCAAGTACCAGAGCCCTGGGGGGAAGTGGATACATCTTAGAGTTGGGTTTCCTGTTACTCAAGGCTGCATCCTTCATCTGCCAGGCCCTGGTATTCACCAGAGAGGATACTATAGGAAGAATGGCCATGTCATTGAAGTCAATCATACAAGAGCGGCCATTTGGAGATTCTGGAATTGATGGTATCTACAAATAAAAAGGTGTTAATAATCAAGTCAAATTCTACCTTGAACAATTAGACTTGACTTAAATAGTCCTCCTTACATTTTAGTGATTGTCTTGTTCTGCTGAAACCTTGAGGATTGAGTGGAAAGGGATATCATTGAATGAACTCGGATACTTTTAAACTTCTAAAAGAGAGGAATAGATGTTTTTTATCTCCTGAATGGCAGAGTCCTGATTCATCTTTCTGTTCTCTAGCACCTGGAAATGCCAGGCACTTAGTAGCAAGTCCTCAATAAAACAGAAAGCTTTACAGCATAGTTTTAAGAACTGGGGCTTTACTGGCAAGTGAGGGTTCAAGTCCTGGATCCACTACTTCTCAGTAGTGTCTTGGAAAAGTTAATTAACATTTCCAAGCTTCAGATTCATCAGCAGGATAATGATTAAATGTTAAATTCTTATCTCATTGCCTAGCAAATATGAGGGACCCAATATATATTAGCTCCGATTACTAATGTTTATTGAATGCATGAATGAATCTGTGATGAAACAAACTATTTCTGAAACTGGTGATGAAAAAAAGCAAAATGTGCTAAATTTATGGGCTCACCATATTTAATAGGCTTTTCATATCCTCAGTTGTTCTGTTTCTGGGATCAGATCTGATGTGTTTTATGTATTAATTCACATAATAATAGGTCTTTTTGTGGTAATCAGGATATAGCCTGGATGAAAACCTGAGCGTGTGTCTACGACCTTCCAAAGTCTAGCTGAGGAGCCAAAGTTCTGCTGTTTAGGCCCAGCTATGGGATATTGGTGTAGCCATGGCTTTGGGATAATGATGTGATCTGATTTAACCTTGTCAATCAGGCAGGAAAGGCATTCCGCCAGCTTAGAGTGGGGGTTGGGCGAGAAACTTAATGGGGCTAAGTGCGTGTCTGCCTGACATGGTTTTTGGAAATATTTCAAAGTCAAATACAGATAGTATTACATAACCTATTGTTATTTTCTACTTTGGTGTAGATAGACTGGATGATGCAGTGCTGCAATTTAACTTGGAGCTCCTGAAGAGAAGACAAGTTATTAAAATTTGCAATTATTACAAAATTCTTAAATCTGAATAATTTCTAAAGATAGATTGGTTAAAGCACCTGTGTACATTGTGTTATTAATGTTTTGTGTCTGCTTCTCCATAGGTTTCTAAAACTATGAATTTTCAAATTTTAGAAACTAAAGTAAATAAAATAAAATCACCTATACCCCATAATCTTAACAGAATCCTGGCCAATGTTAGCATTTTGTATTTCTTTTTTAAGTTGTTTTTTCTACCCATTCTTTTTATTTACCTGTAGTCATTGTGCACATAAAAATTTATATCTTTCTTTTTACTTAGCATTTATTATAAACATTTCCTCATGTTATTAGTTATCATAAGCATCACGTTATTTTTTATTATAAAAACTTATTCCCACTAAATGCACATGGTGGAAAGTACTTTTAAATTAGAGTTATATCTTATACAAGCTTAAGTTCTGAGGCCAGCATACAAGTCAAAAATTACTTTTAGATGAATTATTCTTAGGACTTAATATTTAAGATTGTAGAGTGAACATATGGAACACTAACTCTTCCTCAGTCAATGTTTTTCTATAACCCTCAATTCTTCATTTTCTTCTCCAAGGACATTGACAAAGTCATACCACTTATTTATCTGATTACAGAAATATTTTAAGTTATAGTTACAGAGAAAAACTTAAAACATGCAAATGTGTTTTCCACAAGTTTCCATCAAGTAATTGGTTATTTCAGGCATGACTGCTTCTACTGCCAGAAGCAAAGGATCATTGAGATGGCTGGTAGAATTGTCAGTATTAAATCTCTCTCTCTGTCCCAGGTAAAGTTGATTTTATGTGAGTTAAGTTGAAGTACTATGCAACTTTGTCATTGAAAATGCTGCCTACCTTTCTACCCTCTCTCTCTACCCAAATTCCAGAGGGAACTACCTTTGAACATTTTTTAATGTGTAAGCCCGTTGTTTAAAGCCTTAACATTCATTTGATAGATATTCAAGGGTTGAACAACTAATTAAACAACTTACTATGCTCTTCACATAGTATTTTTTGCACATGCCACAAATGGCTTCCGTAAAGAAGAACAGTAATGGCTATAATAATAATACACAGTTTCTCAGGACTTACTTTGTGTCAGGTTCTGGATAATCACTTTACATGCATTGTTTTGCATTATCTTCACAATGACCTAATGAGGTAGATACCATTACGAGAGATTAGTAACTCGCTCAACATCATGGAGCTAATAACTGGTAGAGATGAGTCTACAATCCCAGGTCTGTATGACTTCAAAGAGCAATATGCTAACCACTGCCGTTAACACAACTGTACACAAATAATATGCTGATATCTCTATTTCTTTTTTTAATTTTATTTGTTTTAATTGAGATATAATTGACATATAACATTGTATTAGTTTTAGGTGTACAACATAATGATTTGATATATGTATATGTTGCGAAATGAGTACACAAAAAGTTTAGTTAACATCCATTACCACGCAGTTACAATTTTTTTTTCTTGTGATGAGAACTTTTAAGATCTACTCTCTTAGCTACTTTCAAGCATACAATACGATATTGTTAACTATAGTCACTATCCTGTACATTACATCCCCAGGATTTGTCTTATAACTTGAAGTTTGTATCTTTTGACCGACTTTGCCATTTTGCCCACCCCTGACCCCACACCTCTGGCAGCCACCAATCTGTTCTCTGTATGACTTCACTTGTTTTTTTTTTTGGATTTCACATATGGGTGAAATCATACAGTATTTATGTTTCACTGACTTATTTCACTTAGCATAATGCCCTCAAAGCCCATCCGTGTATTGGTTCATCCAATAGATATCTCTATTTCTTGATTCATATTTTTTTTCTATTGACTTCTTTCTGTTAAATCTGAGAAATCTAACTTGCTTATACTTCTAGGGGGACCAACTTGCCCAGGTTTGTCTGGGACTTTCTCTGCATCCCAGGAAACCCATCGGTCTGGGGCAAATTGCCTCCTGGCACATCTGTTTCACATTCTAAGTTATTTCACTAGTTCTTCTAATTATTAACTTGCAGTTACTATTAACTAATAGCTGTTCTACTAAGAATTTAAAATATACTTACTTACCTATTTGTTCCTAAACATTAGACATATTTGTTGCTTTCCATTATGCAAAATGAGGAAATTGGTGCTCATGCCTTATCCTTCCCCTTTCCTCTTCGTGCCCACTTCCAGACTGCTGCCTGCTGTGTGTGTCACACCCTTTCTGTTCTGTACACCTGACGTTCAGTCTTCTTTGTCTAGAGGTTGATTCCAAAAATGGAAAACTTGTAAAGAGCATTTGAGAACTTATGATTAAGTGAATATTATTCATTTTTATTCAAGTAGGTGTTTGGACCCCTAGAGGAAATGCCACTGTTGTTAAGCCTGAGCCGCTTATGGGAGTTTGTTCCTTAAAGAAGTTTGTTTCTTGAAGCATCAAAGTCAAGTGAAGGTCGTTTTCTCTGTTGGTTAATTTTTCAATTTGTGCTACCTTTCCATTTGTTTCATATTTGGAAAATTTTTGCTCAAATTTTTGTTTTTGTTTTCTCTTGAATTTCTAATTGTCTTTTTTTGTTCTTGCCCAAAGGAGCATATGCCTTTCTCAAGTTATCACTAAGATCTTGCAGCTTTTTTAACAAACTGTCTGCTGAATGGAATCCATTATGTTCCTAATGAGGAGATTGTGGTCACTGCATTCCACTTCTGACTGTGCCGGTTGTGTTCTAGAGGCGCTGTGCAGCTCTCCTGGAACTGTTTTGAAGTTCTTCTGGATTTGTTCTGACTTTTGTTTTTACTTTGCACTTTTCCCCTATGGTTTTATCTTTCTTTTCATTTTGCTAGAGTCTATCTTTAGGTAATATTTTAGAATATGTACATGGAGAGAATAATCTCATTTCTTTTTTTTTTTTCCTTTTTGTGAGGAAGGAAATGTGCCCATCTCCCTCTATTTTCTACATGGGACACCGCCACAATATAGCTTGATCAGTGGTTTGTAGATCTGTGCCCAGGATCTGAACCTGCAAACCCTGGGCTGCTGAAGCAGAGCGCGCAAACTTAACCACTACGCCACTGGGCGGGCCCCTCTTATTTGTTGACTAGTTTAAAAAATTTATTTTTACCCCCCCCTTTAATTGACAGGCTGAATGAGAATGCAATCTAAATTCAACAACATTTTCCCCTGGAACTGCAAAGATATTACTTCATCATTGCTGATAAAATCATAAATATAATCATTCCTTTTTAAATAGTTTTATTTCTATTTCCTTCCCACCCCTCTTATCCTGATATTATTTCATATAATGTAATGTTCCTGTTTGATCTCTAAAGATATTTATATTTTTGGTTTTTTTAAATGTCATTTTGCTTAAAGAGCTTGAAGATTTTATATGTATATATATGCACACACACAAGCACACATGCTCACACACGTATAATTTTTTTCTGTTGACTAGCATAAAATGTTCAGTAAAGTTTTACCGAGATCTAGTTTCAGAAGACTATTCCCATTCTTGGCTTTAGATACTATTCTAAATAAAATTCACACCCTCATCTTCTATTCTCTTATCTATGTACCCTTGTGAGTTTATCATACGCTCATACTTCAATGCGTATTTCACGACTATAACGCTACAACTGGCAAGGTGCTCTATTTTCCTTCCCTTTAATGTACCATACTTTTTCAAAGCATTTGGAAGGATACTAATCATTCAACTTCTCATGACGTTTTTGATAAGTGATGTAAAGTAGAAAGAGATGTCTTTCAAATGGAGAGGTAGGAGATTTGTGTGTGTGAATGTTTTAATAAGATTTCCCCCACACTCTTCCCAATATCCTCACAATTTTCCTTCAGTAATGACACAGATATAAAGGCTCTCCTAGATGTAGCAATTTTAAGAGAATACGTATATTGTGAGATTGGAATGGCCTGAAGCAATGCCTTTATTTCCTTGTCAAATCTCATAAACTGAAAAGGTATTAAAGAAATGGTGTTGGGGACTTTGAGAGAAGAGAGTCTTCTTTTTTGATTCTCTTTCTTCCTATTCTCTCAACACTGCCCTGATGGGCATGAGGCTGCCACAGGGGTTGGCCTTTGAAGAGCCAGGCAAGTGATATTCCCTTCCCAGAGACATGCTTGAGGTAGATGCTCTGAGAGCGTGCACGGCTTCCTCACAGTCGGGAGGACTGGCCATTCTGCTGAACACTACAATACTGTAGTGTTGACATCTGCTAACGCTAAATCCATGAAATGTCTCTGAGAAGATGGGATAGGAAATGTGTCAGTAGCTCTCATGAGATGAGGAATCTGATACATTACACAATGATAATAATAATCATAATTAATAGTAATCATAACAATGGCTAACTCCATTGAACACTTCTTGTGTGCCAGTAGCAAGGCTAAATACTTTACGTATATCATTTGACATAATTCTTACAAGGTTATGGGGTTAATAACTATTATGGTCTCCATTTATAGAGAAAATGTGGTTTAGAGGTGTCAGCATACTTGCCCAAGGTCACAGTTAATAAGTGATGTAGCAGTGACTGAAATTGAGTCATTGGACCACAGAACCTGAGCTCATAAATACCACTTTGTCATCTGCAAGTGTAAACTACTATTTGCCCAATGAGTTCACAGAAGGATTTTGTTAGAAAACACCATTTTTCTAATAAGAAGATTTATGCCAAGAATTAGAAGTCCAAACCATCAGATTATGATAACCACTTTCCTTAGAAAGCCAAAAAAAACTTTCCGCAGGGTTATTTTGATATAAAATCTAGCAATAGCTGTTACTCTTCCAACCTTTGAATATCTTAACAGGCAAGAGGGGTTTTAGGCATTTTTCCTTTTGGAGATCTCTCCCTCCCTAATCATATCAAACGTATTTTAATGTACTCACATCCCAGTCTCAATTTAATTTCTATATAAAAGTATAGGAATTAAGTCAAGGAGCAGTTGAACAACAAGCTGACTGAGTAGTTGACGTGTTACATTTCATAGACATTTAATTAGATTGATTTTCATTTTGTTCAGGGACATTTTTTCAGCTAAAATTTCCAACCAATACATGTTTTTCAGAGTCAAATACTTTCAGACACCCTTGCATAGCTCATAGAGTCAAGTCTATAAGAAGAGAGAAAACCAGTCTCCCCGGTGGAGGATGGAGTGGAGCAGTGGAGTCTCCTAGTTGCAAGAGCAATAACTGCCCGTTCCCAGCTGGAGCTTTAGGGAAATCAATTTCACCTCTCTGGGCCTCAGTTCCTCTGCTTCAATGAAAGGCAAATAGACTATTAGAATGATAGTTACATTTATAACTTAAAACTATTTTTCTATTCAAAAAAGTATTGAGCGCTTATGATACACAGAGCACTGCTCTAACGTTGGGATGCAGCAGCTCTCAGTGATGAGTGGATGAGGACCACAAAGAGCTTGCCTTCTTGGACATTATATTCTAGGAGAGGAAACATGAGTCAACATTGTGGGCACAGCTAGGTAGTAACAAGGCCTGTGAAGAAAAGTGAAGTGGGTGAAAGGGATAGAGAATGAAAGGAGTCTTTGCTTCAGATAGAGGGTCACGAGAGTCCTCTTTAAGGAGGTGATGCTAGCGTGGAGGCATTTAGTCAAACCATGTGTGCCTAACATTTCCCAGAGGACAAGGAATGATATAAAGATTGGAAGCAGTGAAAGGGGATTATGGCAGTGTGACACAGACATGACACAGATGTTTCTAGAACTTTATGCCATTTCCTTGACTCCCCAGGCTGGCTCCGTTCTGAGAGCTTAGGAACTAAAATAGCACAGAATCCCATTTGGTGTCCATATTCTCAAGAAATGTGTTAGAAAATTACAAAATCCTGTGCAGAAGAGTTTTTTAAAAAAAGTTTACCTGATGCAAATTCAAGTCTATGAATTTACAGTAAATACCAATCTAAGTTTGCAATAAATTATTATGGAAGACATAAAGTAATACATAATAAGACTGAGAAAGACACAAAGTGATAATTTAATTTACCTCTGCCATACAGTGGTGTAGTAGATAAAATGTCATCAACACTATTTTACAGATGACGCCTAAGGTTACATGGATAATAAATGGGTGACGGTGAGTCATGGTCCTGGCCTCACCCCAGTACAGAGCATTCGACCTTGCACCTTAGCCACTTTTCAAAACATATACTTTGGTTTTACATACAGACTTTTAAAAAAACTGAGCATCGTTATAGATGTGGGTCACTTATCCATAGAGGCAACCAGGATAAGGTTCCCTAAGGGAATCCAAACAATGCGTCAGCTAATAAATGCTTGTGTGAGAGCTCCAGCCAATGAATAGAGGTGGCAAAGATACAAGAAGAAAGCCGAGGTCCTCAGGGAGCAAAGAAGAGAAGGAAAGTATAACAATGATATAAATCAAACATAAATGAATATCCAGAGTATGTTTCTCTTCTCAGTCCCCCTAAAAAAACTCTGGCATTGAACACTTTGCATTCCTCACTTCCAGCTCCTAAACTTTATCATGAGCTTTGGTGTGGGAAAAAAGGGAAAAGTTAGAAGATCTACACTGAAAAGAAGAGTGGAAAGGATGACCAGAGGCTCTTAACCCTGGCTGGACATTAGAATCACCCAGGGAACTTTGTAAAATCCCGGTGGCGGTACAACGCTGCAGACCAATTACTTCAGGATTTCTGGGGTGGGTCCAAGGCATCAGTATTTTTAAAGAACCTCCAATTTGCACCCATGCTTGAGAACAACCTGGCACACAGAAGGAAAAGAAAAAATACAAGAAAAGGGGAAGACTTTGGACTGTGAAATGAATGACTTCGCAGTTGAGGCTTAGGGAATTTTAAGGATTGAAAGAATACATTGGTAAAGAGATTTAGGAGAACATCTGTCATCATAGGGATGATCTTGAGAATGGCAGAGCTGGAGAGAAAGGAATTTTAAGATATTTTGCTGGGCAGTAATAATATATTCCCTTACCTCAACTCAAATCCTCCAGTATTTTTTCAAGACTCTAAGTAAGAACCAAAATTTTTTCTAAGGGTTTTTTTTCCCTCTAAAAGATTGCTTTTCTTTTATTCATACCATGAAGAGGACACATGAAGCCTCACTTATTTTCGGGTTACAGAAGTTCGAGGGGATGAATAAAACCGAACGAAAAGTAAATAGTTACGTAAGGGCCTATTTGCTTCCTGATTATATGAGAAGGAATAATAATGATAATCATAGAATTATTGAATAATTAGCATATGCCAATATTCTTCTATTAAATTTATTAACTTATACAATTGTCCCAATCATGTGAGATGGGTACTATTATTATTTCTGTTTTCTAACGAGAAAATGAAGCATAGAGAGGTTAAAGAAATTTCTCCAGGACATACAGTTAGGTATTGGTAGAGCCTAAATTCAAGTCCAGACAGTTTTATTCCCAGGGACTTCTTTTAGATACCAAGCTTTCCTGCCACAAAGGAAGACAATCATGATAACTCAGGAAAAGAGAGTTATTGAAGCATGGATAGGAGCTATTTAGAAAAAAAAGTTCAGAGATCTGCAAGGGAACAGGTTTGAAAAGTGAGAGGATCAAAGGCTAGGAGGCAGCAAATGTGGGTAGAGAGGAGAATGGCAATACAACGGAAGGCTTCTGGCAATGGCTGAGTCTCAATGGTTTATAAATCAGGAGGAATTTGTAAACCAAACAGAAACTGAAAATTGCTTTTGCCTCTATCATGAGTCGTTAATTCCATCAACTTCAGATAATGAAAACAGTGACCTTGGATCCAAGGAGTTTAGGAACTTTAGAGTACACAAAACATAATATGCTAAAGAAAAGTAAGAGAGAAATGTTTGGAAAATGATGTTTAGCCTATGTTATTAAAATGAACATCACTGCAGTGAAATTGCAGATAAAACTAGATAGATATGTCACAAATTTCTGCATTACTCTTCCATCTATGATTCAGGGGAGATAGGAACCTGGAAATTTATCTGCTGTTACTCAGAAGTTTATTTGATGTTAAAAAAAACTGAAGGGCCGGCCCCGTGGCTTAGCGGTTAAGTGCACATGCTCCGCTACTGGCAGCCCGGGTATGGATCCCAGGCGAGCACCGACACACCGCTTCTCCGGCCATGCTGAGGCTGCGTCCCACATACAGCAACTAGAAGGATGTGCAACTATGACTATCTACTGGGGCTTTGGGGAAAAAAAGGGGGAGGATTGACAATAGATGTTAGCTCAGAGCCGGTCTTCCTCAGCAAAAAGAGGAGGATTAGCATGGATGTCAGCTCAGTGCTGATCTTCCTCACCAAAAAAAAAAAAAAAGAAACTGAAGTGTTTAAATTATCAATGATACTCTTAGTTTGTTAAAAAAAGAAGATAAATGCCTTATGACAATCCTGAAATCATTTATAATATAATTAAAAGTATACATTTTGTTGAGTTCCTTCTGAAATTAGGCATTATCCTTTTCATATTGGGTTAAGTCTCTAAATAAAATGAATGAAAAAAATGTATTCATGGATACAATGAGCAATGAAGAATAAACAATGAAGTAAATTCTCTCTACTGACTCATGACCACAGTTACCTTGTTTGTAAAATGAAGTGGCTGATAGTTCTCTTTCTGATCTAAAATGCTATTGGCCTATGTTTGCTTTATCAGTATCTTTTACCTTTATTATACACAACTCAGAATATCAAGAGCCACAGACAAACGAAACACAAGTCAACAAGCAGTCATGCCTTTTTATGTAAAGGAAGCAAATTTTGATTTCCAAATTTTATTCCAAGTGCTTCAGAGATTCTTCACATTTTTTATTTCATTTTCATTGTTTTAATACATGCTATTAAAAAACACAATGAACAGCAACATGCATACTTAAATGACAACAAACTAACTTGTTGACCAGGTTAATGAGATAGTCTGTTGTCTTTGGCTAAATTGCCTCATGGCATTCTTGTGCATGCCTTTGAACTTTTTGTTGAGTCACTATTAAGATGGTTACGCTTCTGCGTGTATGTGCCTCCTCACATCGCACTGTCCACAGAGGGTGCCAGGCAGCACTTGTTCATCCCTACTCTTGGACATGCTCATTAGGTGCTTGGCCTCCGTGCTGGTGCCTCTCCTGATGTGTGTGGCCTGGGACACAATTAAAGTGAGCACTGACCACACAACACAACAGCTCTGCCCTGTGGAGAGTTTCCACACTTGCTCTCAGTTTTGAGGGCTTCCTATATGATTTTTATGTTACTGAACATGGGAGTCCACAAAGAATATTTGTGGTGACTGGGCTTTAGAACCAGTTAAAGCTACAACTGAATCCCCACCTTCCCACAAATAGATCTGTGACCTTGGCGAGCTTATTCAACCTCTTCTGCATAACGAGGATAGTAGCAATGTTTTAATATTTCAAAAGGCAGTTAAAGTACCTAACACAGGGTTTTGGCACATAGGGAGTGTCTGAGAAATAGCTGCACTTACTATTATTATGACTGGGGAGTTTAAACGGAGAGGTGGGAAATTAGGTACTGTAGCCCATCACCCAATAATTGAGTCAGAGGTGGCAGTGGCCTTTAATGGTTAAGGAAGTTGTGAGATCAAGACTCTTTTCTTCTCTGGGAAGGAGCCACCACGAGGAGCTCCTTCACTATGATCAGCATTCATCAGGCTTTTCTAGGAGTACAGGGTCCAATCTGAGGCCCTTTGTTTGAAGCAAGATGTAGAAAACTTGGAGAGAGCTCAAAAGAGAGTGACGAAAAATGATTAGTTTAGAAAATGGCTCCTTTGAGGAAAAGTTAAAGAGATTTGGGTTATTTCACATGAAGAAAAGTATCGTGAGAGGTGGGGAGAGGGGTAGGGAAATCTGAGCACAGTGGATTTTATTTAAATTTTGATTTAAATGATTAGGCACAAAAACTGCACTTTAAAGTGTGGTTCTTATGAAAAGCCCACTCCGGTAAGTGTATGTTGTTTACAATGCAGATAGATGCTAGATGCCAGGGTTTTTTTCTCAAAAGATATGTGCTGTACATTTTAAAGCAGTAATTTATTATTTTTTTTTACATTACTGCTGCAGTTACAAAAGAAAATGGAGTCTTTTTTGAGAAATTATTAAAATCAATTGAAGCAGAGACTTTTAAATTCTTTGGGAAGAAAGATGAGTTCTCTCTTAACTCAGAGAGTTTTCCCCTGATGTATTAAAACAACCATCTCCCAAAATAAGGCATGCAAAAATATTTATCTAACCAAAAGTGTCAAGCATTATATATTAGGTGTACATTTGTTTTTGTCAGCAAATGACATCCTTAATTACTTCTTAGCAAAATAAGCATGTACATTTATTATTTTAGTCACCTTGGAATTGTGCTTTTTAAAAAACAAAATAAAATCGACATTATTTAGTCAGGCCAATGGAAGAAAAGTTGAAATATTAAGCTGCGTGGCGTACTGTTGTTCTCCTCTTTCTTTTTATTCGTGTCCCGGGAAAACAGGAGCCTCTTTGTTTTTTTCAGTTCCTAAATGTTTTCTCAATTTAGAACAAATTAGTTCAATGGAAGTAAACATTCTTCCGACACCTGTGAAAGAGCTACTGTTGCTAAAAATTAGATTATTGCTTTAAAGATTGGGGGTGAGTTCAGGTGTTTAAACACCTGTCCCTAGTCTATTGAGTGAGATTCTTTCAAATCTGATCCACAAATACTGGTCTTAGATGGTTCAGCCTCAGTTGTGAAGCGCATCCTTCTTGCACGTGGAGGAGTGTGTTCCGTGTTCCTCTCCCGGTCGGCTCTGCTCAGAAGGGAGCCTAGTGTACAAGGCGTAGCAAGAAGGAGCAAGAGATAGTGTGAGGCACCTTAAGACCTATTCAAATATTTTTCTTAAAAGGTACATTAATAAATTATACTTTGTAATCCAGTTCCATGATAATAATCTAAGTTTTTTTTTTCTTTTTTTGTGAGGAAGATCAGCCCTGAGCTAACATCCATGCTAATCCTCCTCTTTTTGCTGAGGAAGACTGGCTCTGAGCCAACAGCTATTGCAAATCCTCCTCCTTTTTTTTTCCCCCAAAGCCCCAGTAGATAGCTGCATGTCATAGTTGCACATCCTTCTAGTTGCTGTATGTGGGACGTGGCCTCAGCATGGCCAGAGAAGTGGCGTGTCCATGCGCACCCAGGATCCGAACCCGGGCCACCAGTAGCAGAGCGCGTGCACCCAACCACTAAGCCACAGGGCCGGCCCATAATCTAAGTTTTGACTCATCTTAAATAGACTCGGGTTTTGTATAGGTCTAATTTATTTTCAAAGAACAAGAAAAATCAATAAAATCTCAGATCATTAAGTGATTTTTTAAAAATCAACATTCTAGTTTGGTTTAACCTTGAGCTTTAACCCTGAGCTCTAACCCTGAGCTTTAACAATTGCAAGTATAAAATATATGATAAATGTAACAGTAAGTTTGGCTTACTGGTTTCCAGTAAAAATAATAAAAATGGATAATTATAGTCAAAAACTTAATTAGATCTCAGCTAGAGTCATCTTTTCATACCCTTTAATTAAAGTATTAGAGGGAGAGAGTGCTCCATCTAAGCAAGTGCTCCGTCGAAGCTCTCTCTGAGCAGGTGACTCAGTGAAGTTGAGGGATTCTCACAGTGCTTTGCAGCTACCTGGGGGCAGAGCAAGTATGAGAGCTCAGAGTAGCGGGAATTCACTGGACGTTTTTTTTCCTACCACCCAACGCCATTGTTTCAGCAGAGACTGCAAACTGTAATCTTTTTCTCATTAGATTTGAAAGAAAATGAAGGATGGTTGGTCTCATGTGCTATCCCGGGAGAAAATTTTGTAGTTGACCAAGATGGTTCAGACAAAGCTCCTTGGTATTAACTTATAAAAGGCTTAGGTGGTTCTTTCTCTAAGGAGCCCAGGATAGGACCTAATTTGGGCCTGAATGTCCTGGAATTTTCCTCCCCTCTCTGTGTTAGGGAGCTGAAACTGCCCTTTGAATAACAAGCTTTAACTTCTTCTTAATGCGGCAGAGAATGCACTGCCCATGGAGCTCCAGAACCAGCTGTCACTGCAGAGGGTTTTAGCAATTGAATTAGGTGTAAAAAAGGCAATCACAGTCTGTCATTTCTGGTACTCAACCATACTGTGGGAGCTATTTTGAATTCACAGAAACGTTAATAAAAATATCCCCTTGAAGTAAATAATTAAAGATGAATTATGATTTGAAACCTCCTAAATCATACATATTTGCAAATTAATATATTGGTTTGACTTTGGTAAATTCTACAAAATAAATGAGAACCAGATTTTCAATGAGATGAGGTTCTGTAGTATGTTAGGGTTCTCCCGAGAAAAAGAACCAGTAGGCGATATATATATATATATATATATATATATATATATATATATAGGAAGAGAATAATTATGAGGAATTGGCTCACACAATTATGGAGGCTGAGAAGTCCCACGATCTGCCATCTGCAAGCTGGAGACCCAGGAAAGCCAGTGGCGTAAGTCAGTCTGAGTCTAAAGGCCTGAGAACTTGGGGAGCCGATTGCATGAATCCCAGTACAAGGGCAGGAGAAGACATATTCTCCAGCTCAAGCAGGCAGGCAGGAAGGACAAGGGGCACATTCCTCATTCCTCTGCCTTTGTCTTCTCTTCAGGCCCTCAATAGATTGGAATATGCCACCCACATTGGGGAGGGCAATCTACTGTCCTGAGTCCAGTGATTCAAATGCTAATCTCATCCAGAAACACTGTCACAGACACACCCACAAATAATATTTAATCTGGGCACCACTTGGCTCAGTCAAATTGACAAATAAAATTAACTATCTCATATAGTAAGAAAACTGATATTAAGCATAGAATCTTGTAGAGGAGAAAGGAAGATCTTAGTGTTTTCAAATGTTTGATAAAAATGTAGAGAATTTTCAAGGCAACTAAATAAACTTAAGTGCAATGAGCATTAATTATATTTTTTGCCATGTTAAATGTTGCTATTGTTAAAAATCAGAGTATTTATTATTAAGAAAATTTATAATTAGCCTTATTTGATTTCGTAGTCAGCCCTTCCCCCTAATTTCTTTCCTCACATACAGTACCCAGTCAATGAACCTGTATTTACTGAATACTTGTATCCCCCCCGTACTGAGAAAGTTCTCATTTAAGTATTTGACATTTAAATCCATAAAAAGACCAGTAAAAGTTCACCAAGATTGTGGTCAATATTGTATGGTACATCTTACAATTAGTACATGCATGTTTTCTCCGATCTCTCACAAATGAGTTATCATATCCACATAAAAGGAAAAAAGATTCTAAAGTCTACAGTTTCAGAAACTTTATCCTTTCCCCATGTTAATGAAGAAAATCACTTTATAAGACAGGATCGAAATATGACAAGATGCTACCAGATTTTGATTTTAAAAACTTTTCTATTTTTATTATAATTATTTAAAAAAAATTCCCCTTTGTTTTCTTATTTGAAGTGAAAGAATTTTTTTCATCATTGATTCTATTGTTTTAAGCCTGAAGCCATTTAAATTAATTTTTATATACTGCGCTCAGTTTAGTAAAATATTTAGTGCTTTTATAATGGTGTAAACCATTAGGCTGTAATTACACTAACCTGGTACAGAGACTAATAGTTCTGTTGGAATACAACAGTGATACATGATGGCCTTATTAATATAATAGTCCTGAAACACTAAGAATATTAAAAAAATTAATCATTGTTACAGTTTGTATTTAGTTACAGGTTATAAAGAAAACTACTTAGAATTTTACTACTGTTCTTACAGCCTCTTGGAGAGGCCCTAAACAATTTTAGTAAAGGTTCAGAAAGTTTTGAGCATGGTTTCAGTACACTTTGACAATCTGGCTGTAGTTTAGTGAATTTTAAAGCATCAATAATGTTACAAATAGGAGTCAGGTTACTTTAGTAATTAATTAGGATTGATCTATTCATTCAAATCCACCACCTCATGGTTACTAGATGGCAGCAAAAAAGGTGGATAGATATCAGTGAGAGTTGAATTGTCTATCCTACCTTGTTTACTATCCCCACTAGATTGTAACCTTGATGAGGTCAGGGTACTTTCTATGTCTTCTTCACCAGGGGCACATGATACACAGAAGGGGCTTAATGAAATGCGTCGGATGAATGAATGCCCAAAATCTAATACCTTAATCAGGCTGTGGTGTTAGTAAGTATGATCACTATATGTTCAAGGTCTTCTGCTCTTTCTTGCTTCCTACCTCTTCTGCTCTGCAGACCCAGCCTCTTATATTTCCTCTTTCTCTTGACATCTTTCCAGCCAAAGGGAAAACGGTAAAACTCCAAGATTCATATTTTGGATAATGAGGGAAGTATGTGCATCCATTTTACTTTTTAAGAACTCTTTCCTGGAGTGCCTAGCATTCTTGAAGCTATTAATAAAGTGGAATTTTGATTTTTGGTTGTAATTTTGAGTAGTTTTTGCAGGTGGCCAGACTGTATTCATTAGATAGCCTGCCGTCTTGCTAAACCATTTGCCAATTGCATGTTTTCTGGACTCACTAGCACTGCACCTCGCTGCAGATGACCCACTTGCTTCTCTGAAAGTCTCCTTCTCCTTCTTATATAAGCCCCTTGTTCTGCCTTCCTATTTCTGACTGATCTCACTATGTTTTGGTTTTGACAATTTTAGCCCACAAGATTAAGGAAAATCTATTTTTCTGGGGAAGAGAACCAAGGGTAATTTCTCCCTTTCTGCATTGTTGTATATAGTAACTAGTGTCTTTTCTGATTTTAGCTCTTAGCACTCAATAATGTTGACTGACTGCCTTTCTAAGTTTTGATCAGTGTTCTAAACGAGAAAATTAAACCTTGAGAATTTGGAGTTTAAATAGCCTAGGATCCACCAGTGATTGCACTGAGCATCTGTTTCTGAATTAACTTCTCTAAAATTACTGTGTAAAATCCGTCTACTAACTACTTATAGTAACTCATAAATGTAAAAATTAAATAGCATAAGATATCATAAGTCTTATGATTAACTCAGGGACACCTGACATGAGGGCTTTACTGGCAAGGACAGGTAGGCTGGATGATTTTCTGAAAAACAGCCTGCTCACAGGTACAGAAATGTATGTTTAATTATTTAAACATAGACTATTGAGCCCTGCTGTGTATAAGGTGCAAACTTGTTGGAAATTAAGAGATAAATAGTGATGAATCTGACAATGATCTCATTATCACTCTCTAGATACCCTCAGTCTAGAGGTAGAAGGAGGCATATTCATTAGTATAAAAATGTGTACACTATGAGAAGTAAAGCCCATTAGATGGTAGTGATTGCCTTGAGGTAGAACACAGAAATTCAGGATTGGAAGGGATTTGAAACTTAGTTCATCCGTTCTCCGCTTAACTTCCCCATCATGTGGCTATCCAGCCTTGACTTGAAAAATCACAGGAGATAGGAAATATACTTCATCCCCCAAGGTAGCCCGTTCCGATTTTGTGTCTTAGAGCTCAAATCTGTCTTTCTACAATTTCTACCATGGATCCTACTTTAATTTATAGGATCCATCCAAGGTTAAATCTAACTTATTCTTCTGACAATTCTCAAAGTATTGGATAATAGTTATGATCATGTGGCTAATATTAATTGAGCAAAGAAAACAAAGACATTGTTAAAGCCTTTATATGTATTAATTCATTGAATCTTCACAACAACACCGGAAATAAACATTATTTTTATGGCCGTTTTACAGATGAAGATATGGAAGCACACGAAGCTTAAGTGAATGGCCCAGCATTGCTACTGGTGAGTCAGGGGGCTGAGATTTAAAGCCAGGCATGTGGCTCCAAAGCCCACACTGCCTCCTTTCCTTCAGAGTCATTTTCCAAGAGAAATCTCCCTAGCTTTTCCCATGGTATGTTTTTAATCCCCTCATTATCTTATTGCTACTGTTAGAGCTTTTTTTCTGTGTAATTTGAAGTATGTACCCAGCAGAGAAAGGAATGTTCCAGTTGTTTCCTGACCTACTTAGAGAGGAAGAGGAGCAGCATGTGCCACTCCAAAGTATGCCACTTTGCCATAAGGAAGATTTTGAGCTGAAGGCAACTGAGAAGAAGCAGATGCAGGAAAAGTTCTCTGCCCTCTTTCGATTCACCTCAAAGCAGGACGTAAATTTGTAAAGCTGTCTCCCCTCCTCTCCACCAGGAAAGACAGAGGTTAATTGCTGGAGACGACTCTAGACACTTATCAGCCTGGAGACCATGCCAGAGGAATCTATATAATGAAACTTGCTAAAACTAGCCCTTATCTACCATGAGTGCCCATATATTTGCCGTCCCACAATTTGCCACCCAAAAAACTCAAAGCCCTTTTCCTTTGATGTGTCATCTCTCTAAAAATTTATTGTTCTTTTGTTAAGATGGTATGTAAACCCAACTTGTAACTGACATTTTGAGTTACTCATCTCTGAGTACTCCCATGTGTTTGTGTGATGCATGTTAATAAACTTTTTTCTCTCGTTAATCTGTCTTTTTCAGTCTAATTTTACATGGCCCCAGTCAGAGAACCTAGGATAGGTAGAGGGAAAAGATTTTTTCCTCTCCTACAGAATTGAGTGTAACTTTCACTTCTGTTCACCTAGACATGTTGTATTCATTACTCAGTTCCTGTTACTTTTCAGCCTCGTCTCCCACATCTCCACTCACTCCCCAGCCCTTTGCACAAGCTGTCTCAAATGAACTGTAGTTCCTACTGTGTCTTGTTGATGTGGATAGGGTGCCCGCTGAAGCAGGAATCAAGAAATGCTTCCTGGAAGCAACAATGTAAAAGCAGGGCTTTGAAATATGTGAATAAAACTTCATGAGCAGACAGTTGTGCATGGGAAGGAAAGGAAGGACCTTTCAAACTAATGAACAGCCCGTGCAAAGTCATAAAGAGAAGAACCAGCACGGACGGTTTAAAACAACTGTAAACAGCTCAGTGTTATTGAGAAAGAACTGGCTGGAGACGGAGTAGGGCTGTGGGGGACCTTCGATGCTGTGCTGATATTACTCGGAGACTCTAGTTAACAGGTTTAAACAGGGTAAAGGCATGTTGAGAATTGTTAAAAGATAATTTTTTTAAAAACGGTAAAATCCTGATTGTAGTAGAGATATAAAAATGAACATGTGTTAAAAATTTTATTTAACTCATTCCATGAGGGAACTAGGCAGATACTATGACTGGTTCAAAAGAGAATCCAAAGAACAGACACATTTATAGACCAGGAATATTGAAATAATATGTAAATGAAGGTAAAGCTGGTTTTTCCACCGCATGGGAGGGAAGACAACTGAACCTCCACCAGACAGGACATAATTTGCATGTCTCTAGACAAAAATTTTGCATTGCTCTCAGTTACCTGAGATTTACAGAGTTAGAAAATGCCTCCTAAGTTTCAACACCAGATAAGGGAAAAGGGTGTTCTATAAACAATGCATAGTTTTTCATTGGTGTAAAAAATTTTTCCCTACTTATTTGTATTCTAGAATATTTCCTTTCTGTCCCCTGGAGGACGGAACAGATGAGAACTAAGTTTCCTTTTTTAGAAGATCTTTTCAAATCATCGTTTCATTTGTTTGTGTTTGTGTATGGTAGAAAGCATGATGAACAATGGAAAGGAGAATAATTTTTCAAATTGTTGTATTTTTTCCTACACCCTTTTGCTTGATTACATGGCATGAGAGGGAATAGGGTCCAATAAAGGAAACTGCCACACAACCCTCACATGCTGCTTTATCCCTTCTCTATTCCAGTCAACAAGATTGATTTTTTCCCAGGCAAGTGAATCTTTGAATTGTGTTATTTTTTAATGATGATGAAGGATTTTATAATCAGACCAATAAAAGAGTGACATTCAATAATTGATAAGTATGGAAGGTCATGCAGAGCAAGAGAGTTAAAAAAAAATAAGATGAAGTAGAAAAAAAATAGAGCAATTTTTATCTCAAATGCTTATGGATTTTATTTTGATTTTGACAAAGATTCTCTCCTTAAGCAAACTCTAATAAAGTTCCTCTGAGCTCTTTTTCAACTAGTCCTCAACTTTTGGACTTCCATGTTCATCTCTACATTGTTCAATTTTGGCAAGAGTCCTGTTAAGTCAGTTTAGCCATCCTCAACCTCTGATTGGGTTCCTCATTCTCCACCATCCCTGCTCACATCTGATCACCCTGGCCTGCCCCCAGCAAGAATCCTATTAGGTTGGTTTAACCAGAATCTGGCCTTACCCCTGATATTTCCTCTTAGTGATTTTCCATCCACTGACTCTCCCACCCCCACCCCTTGGCTATAAATTCCTACTTTTCCTTGTATTTGGGGTTCAGCCCAATCTCTCTCCCTCACTTCAAGACCCCATTGCACTGGTCCTTACAAATATCACAATAGTCCCCTGTTGAATAAAGTCTTCCTGTCTTTAACAAGTGTCATGAAGAATTTTTTCCTTAACAGTTAAAAGGAGAAAAATGTTCATTCCTCTATTAATTTTTATATATTTTGGGGATCATCCCATTTTCACATTGATAGTACAAATCATGCTTAAATAAGCTTCATTTTGCTAACAGCATAGTTTAAAGGAATAGTTTAAAATCTAGGGACTAATCTTTACACGATTTGCCCTAGAAAGTTCCAAAATGTGTTTAAAATACAAAGCTTCTCTTTGAAGCTATGATTAACTACACACTATACTTTTGGATGAAGCTAGGGTTCTGATCAATATTTAATAATGATTTCATGGTAAATGGGTGGGTATGCTCTTTAGAACAGTGAGAAAAAGAGGCATTTTAATGGAGAATTAACAAATGTAGCTTGAGGGCAGGGGATATTTGCTTTAGAGATTTGTTGTAATTTAAAATAAGGTATCATATAAATAGCATTCCATGCATTTCTTTTAAATGACAAATTGCATCCTGGATCTAAAAGTGTTACCATTATTATGATGGATGTGATCTGAGATGCAGTCTGAACAGCATTTATAAATTAACATTGTGAAAACAAGGCTCAAAACAATTTGGAATGGCTTCAGCTTTTAATTCATTCAAACACAAGATGTATTTCCTATGTTCTTAAATTCAGTAGCATAAGTTAAAAGTCCAGAATTTTAAGTAAAACTTTTGGTAAGTCCTCTACTTTTTTTTTCCCCCTTCTTTTCCATGGAATAATGTTAGCTCAAGATCTCTTTCCCCTTGGCTACAAATTCAACCTTGAGAAAATCATAGATCTAAAGATCTTTATTGATCAAAAAAAAAAATTAGTATTAACTACTGTAATACTGTGGCAAACTGAGAGCGTAAACTTGACCACTGGTTACTCTACAACACAGTAACACACGTTGATTCAACAATAGTTGATCTGAAAACAGAAAATTTACATTCCAAGTTGAATTACAAAGAGAGTGAAAGGAGAGACTGAAGCTTTACAAAGACTGTTGAGAACTTGAATCAGCATCTGTTTATTTGTAGATAAGTACAAACTAGTTGGAATGGAGAACTTTGAAGGCAAAAGGAATCTATTCTCCATAGACAGCAAATTGGCCCTAAGGAAACAACCAGACGTAATATGGATCCTCGCCCCAAGATGAAGATCATTTTAGGGGAATCAGGTTGATTACTGAAGGCTTGAGCAGGCTTTCTTCTCTCCATCTAAAAGGGTCTGGAAAATGGACTTTCTCATGGAACATTCCAAACAAACCACCACCATAGCCACAGCTGCTCTCTGTCTTAGTGAGATCTGAACTGGAAGATCTAAATAGATTATGTTATCATATGTATAGCAGTGTGCCTGAGACAGAGAGAGAGAGAGAGAGAGAGAGAACAAGCTGTGAATGAAAGCTTATGATAATAAATCCATTGAAAATCCAAATTCTGTGCTCTTATTTGCTTCATTTTAAGCATCTTTCGATACTCTCATTTGTAGAAATAATCTTCAACTCTTCGACAGGTTTCCCTAACAGGAATTTAGAAGGAATTGAGAGAACTAAACTACTAACATAGTTGTCTACCCTCTAAGCTAATAACTCAGATTTCCCAAGAAAATATTAGTGGTATTCCAAGAAAAAAATCTATCCTGACAATAAATTTTTCTAAGACTTATATACTCATTTATATAAAATTGTTCTCATTATCATGCACTCATTTACCTTTAAGAAATGGGGTTTCATATACCTGAAGAATTTAGGTAATTGTATGAGACCTAATGTAAAAATGCAGGGTCTCTATTCCACCCGCTAGTTAATGTGAATGCTGCATTGGTGTTTTATGTTTACTTGATTATCACTGATCCATGTCACATATTTTCTCATAATTTTTCAAGATATATTTGTGATATTATTAAATATTTATAAATAAGATAATTTTAAAACAAAATCTTATAGTATTTAAGTAGTCTGAATCAAATAAGTAGCACGTTTGGATATTATTATAGCTTTTGGGTTCTAGAGAAATGAGGATATGAACTGTCCAAGATAAAAAATTAACAGTGTTTGGAGCACTATGATTTAAATATTACAGAATTTGGCAGATATGCAGTTTACAGTCTTCCTGCTGTGGGATAACTGTGGTAAACCAGTTGACTTATAAATGTATTTCATAGCATTTTGCAGAGAAAACAAAATACAAGAATGTACTTGATGCTGCACTTAATGTGAGAGTCTGATTCAGTGACATGGTTCCTTTCTTTAAGAAGATAATTTGCAAAGGAATACTTAAAAATACTATTCACATTTAAAATTCTCATTTTATAATAAATATGCAATGAAAGATGATTTACTTTCTTTTATTTTGCTTTATTTTGTTCATTTTTGTTCTTATTAAAATAAAAGTGATTAAACTACTTTAATTTGCTATACAGCATATTTCCTGTGTCAAAACAAGAAGTTAAAGTATACGGATTAAATTTCTAATAGCAATGGATTCTAGAGATCGGTTTTTAATCTAAGCATATATTCCATCAAGATTCTATGATACATTATTTTTGGTTATTTTGTTTATTTAAAGTACGAATATGTTATTTTGTTTATAATCAAATAAGTTTAGGAAGAACTACACAGCTGTTGATGTAATTCTCAATTCAATAAATATGTTTAAGGACTTTCTGGGTGTCAAAGAGGGGGCATGACATATCAGAAAGACTCCAGAGTTTGTGATTAGGTGGACCGTGGTTCAAATCCCAGGTCTGCCATTCATGAGTGTGCAATCTTGGAAAACCACATTCCTCCAAAGCCTCAGTGTTCTTGTCTGTAAAATGGGGCTAATCACATTAGCATAGCAGAATTGTTTGAGTAAATGTTGAATGAATCCTCAACTGGCATTACTAATTTTACATGGATACCACATTTTAACTGGGCCAGAGGCCGAAGTGGAATAAATTGGTGAAGACCTTCTTATTTCATTCATATGGGAAAAAGAGTCAGAGGAGAGAAGGAACGTCTTGGGAAGAAAGATGGCTTGGCACTTCTTCCAGAGAGGACTAAGTCACTGGTTCTTCCCCACCTATCCAGCCTTTTGACCATGATAGTCTTGAGAAACAGAAATGGCTGAGACATTTCCTGTGAGGGAGCAAGCTCTGGGATAAACCTTACCTCTCTAGGCTTCTGGAAGGAAGAGAGTTCAAAAATTGACCAATCTTACTTGGATTGTATTATGAGCTGATTGTGCCCCCTTAAAATTCATATGCTAAAGTCCTAACCCCCAGTACCTGAGAATGTTACTGTATTTGGATACAGGGCCTTTAAAGAAGTAATTATGTTAAAATGAGGCCATTAGAATGGGCTCTAATCCAATCTGACCGGTTTATAAGAAGTGTCCTTATAAGAAGAGGAAATTTGGACTCACAGAGAGTCCGTACACTATGGTGCATGCTCACAGCAGAAAGACCATGTGAGGACACAGTGAGAAGGTGGTCATCTGCAAGCCAAGGAGAAAGGCCTCAAACTCTCAGAACCAAACCTGCCATGGACTTCCAACCTCTATAACTGTGAAAAAATAAATTTCTATTGTGTAAGCCGTCTAGTCTGTAGTATTTTGTTATGGCAGCCCCAGCAAACTAATTAAGACTTCAAGTGTTAACACCTCTCCTCAGCATGCTTGAAACTACCCAATAACATAATGAAGAATAAAAAAACTTGACCCTTGACTCTGACTCATGCATGGGGAATAGCGTGATGAGAGGGAATGGAGAAAAGAAGAGATTGTTTGTCTTTCTTCCCTGAGAACCACGTGCAGGATGCTATGGGAACATTGGCCCAACCTGAGGAGTAAGGGAAGGACTTCTGGAGGAAATCACGCTTGAATTGAACCACGATAGATGAATAAGTTCAGCCCCATGAGTAAATCTGGGAAGGGTGTTACAGACAGAGAGCTACCTGAGTGAACGCATGGGGGCAAGAAATAACATGGTATTTGAACAACAAAACTATCTCTAATTTGATATTAATAGAGAATAAAGCTTGAGACAGGAGTGACAAGAGAGCCTGGAGAAGGAAGTAGAGGTAGTTGCTACAGGTTATCCTCTAAGCTACAGGAGACTATATCTGGGTTTTCAGCCATCCCTGGGTTTTCAGCCAGAGATGGAGGCGGCCCAATGCGTGTTTTAGAGAGAATGCTCTGGCTGCCATGTTAGGATGAACTCAAAGTGGGCATAGTTAGAAGAGAACGGGTTAGGCACAGATTGCAGTCACGCGGCAAGAATGAGGCCTTAATTCGGGCAGGGATGCCACCTGTGGAGTGGAGATCGTGGATTCCAGGCGTGCTTCCAGAAAAGACTGGAGAACTTGGTGATTTACTGAGTGCAGTACAGGAGTTGTGTGGATGGATCCTGCCATTGACATAGGAAAATATTGAGGAGCAGTTGTCTTTTATTTTGAATCTAATATGTTGACTTCTCCATTTATTCCTTTCTTTTCATTTTGTTCAATTAGATACATTTTTTTCAGATTTAAAAAATTTTATTCTGTCATCTAATGTATCCAAATTTCTTTAAAATTTGTCATCTGTAGACTTGATAAGCATGCTTTCCACGTCTTCATTCAAATCACTGATAAATCATTGAATGAGAGGCTACATACCACCGATCTTCTTCATACTGCCTTGACCCCTTTGAGTTGATACTGATCCAATAGTATAAACTTTTTGGATATAAACCAATTAACTGTAATATTTTCCAGCCCATATTTTCCTTTCGTATCAATGCCTTGCTGAAATCCAGATAACTGTGTCTTTGGTTACCCTCTCTCCCCCACCCTACATCTCCTGAAAAATCTGGGTAATCTGATGACCATATTCACAAAAGAAATTGTTCATCTGCTATGCTACATCTTATAGACAACTGTGAAGAACATACTTAGGTCTAGTTTATATCTGAAAAGATCGTTTGTTAGGAATTATGTCCATTTAAGTAACTGGCAACTGATGGACAAATATTTATATCTTTATGACCGCAGTTTAAATATATATTGGCAAGAGTTCCATTTGGAAAATATCACAACTATCTCTATATGATTAATTCTGTGTGAGGTGCTTTGCCATTGAATGGATCAGGATTTTTCAAAAGATAATCTAGTCCTATGAACCAGTAAAGCACAAAGATTATTATACCTGCATTTAAAATGTGATTTTCTAAAAAGTGAGTGGCTTATAAATTTATAAGGTAGTAGAAATAAAAAACAAAGCTATTAATTTCGTATTTCACTTAAGTATGTGTGTATACTAGATTCTTAATCACGAGTTGATTGATCTTCTTGGGCAAGGAGGTCACCTTAGAGCAGCGGTGTTGCTCCTAGGGGACGTTTGGTAAGATCTAGACATATTTTTGATTATCATGACTGGATGGGGGTGTGCTACTGATATCTAGTGGGCAGAGGCCAGGGATGCTGCTAAACATCCTATGATGTACACAACACCTCCCAACAATAAAGAATTATCTGGTTTAAAAAGTCAGTAGTGTGAAGGTTGGGAAACACCGCTATAGAGGTACCTGATTATTGTGTACTGCTTTGTGGGGTACAGCACTAATAGCCACATCTATGCCTCCATTTGAAATATAAATTTTCTTAGGAATAAGTTACTCCTATAGCCCAAAGCATCTAATTACTTCCCAATGGAAATAGCTGTTTACTTAAAGTCTGTACTATTGTTTTCTGCTAAATCTTTTTTATTCAGTTTCATAATCATTTTTCGTAAAAGTACTTTAATATCAGTTCTATTAATTATTCAATCCATCAGTTCTTCTTGAATTAATAATATAAATTTTACATTATTATTGTGTCGTTAGACCTAACATAACCTAACTGCCCTAATCTTATCCCCAAATTTTACTTTTTTGTTGTTGTTGTCCAAAGTAAGTCCATTATAAGCCCTTTTGTCCTAAATCAGGTTTCCCAGGAGCAATCCCTGAAATGTAGATCCTTGTGCAAATGATTTATTGAGGAATTGCACCTAGGAGAAATCAGCAAAATAGGAGTTGGAAAAGAGCAGGGAAAGGAGGAAGTAGCTAAGAAAGGAGGCAGTTTCAGGCTAAGCGCTGTGGAGGGTTGCTCCTGCCTCATCTGGCCATGGCACCTCTGCAGTGTAAGTCATGCATCAGAGTTATCCCACTGCAGTACCAGAGACCTCAGCTTTCATCCACCCTCGCAAGTCAGCGGTTGGCTAAGAGCATCCTCCATGCTGGTAAATTCCCATCACTTGCTGCTCTCTGTGCCTGTGGGCAAAGTTACTCCAGTTACATGAGAAGTATCCCCAAAGAAGGAAGAAAAAACACAGGGAAGGCAGGAGGGAGGCTCCTGAAAAATGGTAAAAAAAAATGTAGAGGAGATCTGGGAGGATCACTGACAGTGCTTCCTTCATCCTAAAGTAACCATGTGTTTGGGAAAGTTAATCAAAATGGGGGGAATGTTGAGTACTTTCCCTGCAGGACAAATATCTATATAAATGTTCAGACTCACAAGGTAATAGTTTCCCAGGAAAGTTAGTTTAAATTTTACTGCATGACTCACTGTCGATTTATAATAATTGCATTTTATATCATACTTTTAATATGAATTTCACATTTCCCATTTCTCTTCTTATATGTTCTTATTCATAATAACCATAACTTTGTACTTCAGTGGGATTAGCATTCCCTCATGAACTAGAACTATTAAATCGTTAATAGTCTTTCTATGATTTTTCTACTTGACTTGTTATGACACTTTAATAATTTCATCAGAGTTTAGGTATTGTGAAATGTTACAGTTTATACCACTGGTCTCCAAATACAATGCATCAATAAAGCAAACTCTCCAGTGAAAATAAAATATTAAATAAGTTAATGCTACATGGAAAACAACCACATGAATTACTCTACAATATTACTTATTTATTTTTTAATTTTTATTCTTAATTTTCCCTTCTATTTGATTCTATAGCAATCAGGAAAATATCCTAGATGCTTTTTGTGATTCTCATATTTCATGTAAAAACCTTTTGTTGCTATAATCAGTACTTGCCTCAAGTATATCTCCTTTCTTCTTCTCTATCTCAGAAATATAGTGTATTCATGCTTCTACATTATCTATCATCTATCTATATCTATCTATCTATCTATCTATCTATCTATCTATCTATCTATCTATCTATCTATCTATCTATCATTTAATGGATTAATGTGCATGATGGATCAGCCAGTTCAGTAGACTGATGGTTAGTTTAGGCTCTCAGCCAGTGAGCAGTAAGGATCCTTTCAGAGGATGCTTCAGTTTTAATGGTGCTGCACTGTTTTGTTGTTAACTCTACCTTTTCTCCTCCTTTGTGTCTCTTTTTTCCATTATTTCATCTTTTGGTAAACAGCTTTGACCCTTCATAGTTGACAAAATGAATACAAACGGTGCTTTGGAGGTACTGAAAAATTCCAAAAATGTATACCATGAAGTTTTATATATTCTATGGCACATTCAAGGTAATAGTCAATGAGTTAGAAAACAAAGATCAACAGAGATTGGAAGCAGTACTTTTTACCTTATAAAGGGCATCAAATAGATGCCTACAGCTTACAGGATTGATCGGCTATTGTATGAACAGCATGCAAATGAAATTATGGCTTGAAATTTGTCATGATTTGAGGGGATTTAAAGAGAATTCCAAAGCTTGTTTAGTGTACGATGTTTGGTATGTGGTTCCATGGGGACCATGTCACAAAGGCAGCTCATATTGCTTAATCATTCATTAGTTTGCTCGTTTTCAAAAACATACAACCTGCACTAAACAGGGGTATGTCCATATTATCTTATCAATTCTTCAAGGTCCCATTCAAAATGCCCTTTCCTCTCTGCAACCTCTGTTCCTGACCAGCCTAGGCAAAACCAACGGTTTCAACTTTTATGTTACCATAGCATCTATACATACCTTAACTATAGCACTTACCATATTGAAGTGTGTATTTATGTTTCCCTAAATATATTTTGTGCTCCTTGGGGGCAGGGATCATGGCTTATTCATCTTTGTAAGTCTAACACCTAGCATAGAACTTGACACATAGCAGATGCTTGATAAATATTTGTTGAAACAAAATAAAATATTTACTATGGTTCTTCATTGAAACTCATAAAATTTACACTTCCTTCCTCCCCAGATACTCAACCATCTATGTGAAGGGAAAACTTGACTCAGAATAACAAATAGAAAATATTACACTATCTAGGGCTGGCCCTGAAATAAAAGACAGCTTTCTGGCTTTCACTTTTCTCGCTCCTCTCAACAGCTCTCAAGATCACCTATGACCTAAATTCTGAATATAATGAGAAAGATTTTTCAGCACTGGTCTTGCCTTCCTGCTCTGCCATATTGACACAGTTAACTACCTGCTCTTTTACTCTCTGTCTTTGGACATTCTTTCATGACTTCCATGATGTTTCTTCATTCTGATTTTTTTCTAGCCCTCTGACTGCTCCTTAGTTTCTTAGTAACTGTCTTCTTACTGTCCTTCATTCTTCAGCACTCATATCTTCTCATTATATACATGCTTTTTGGGAAATCACTCCTGCGTGGTTTTAATTATTATCTGTATATTGATCACTCCCAAGTCTCTCTATTGAACTCAGAATTACATCATTGCCGTCCATCTGGATGTTCAAAGAGAACTTCAATATAACACCCTCCCAAAGAAACAGAAGAGCTTCCTACAGTGTTTTATATCACAATTTTAGTTCTACCAATCACTCCAGCCAGAAATCTGGGAGGCAGTGATGAGTTCTTGCATCTCCCACATAGCATCATTCTTACCTGTTGAAAAACCCTCTCTTCTCTGCCTCACATCCATCGCCTCTGTGAACCACAGCTTCTCCTTCACTCTCCTCCCACCCATGCTCCATAGTCACACCAGACCAGTCTCTCTATAATGTGAGCTGATGGTGTCACTCTCCTGCTTGAAATCTGTTGATAGATCCCCGTTGTAATAATAAAGAAATCCAGATTCCTCCGCACAACATAAAGGCTCTTCATAATCCAGGCCATTTCCTGCCCAGCCTTACCTCTTGGCCTCCTCATGTCTTGCTCTAAGTTCCTTCCCAGCTGGAACACTGGTGGCTCCTTAAAGTGCTCCTTCTTGTCTCCTGCCTTTTCTGATGCTGCTTGTCCACTTGGAACATCCTTATTCCACTTGTGTTTTACTTGGCTAGTGCACTTCTAGAGTTAATCAATCATTCACATTTATTCGACTCCTATTTATTATGTGTTTGAGATACTCTCTGGGCTCTGGAGATAACTGCTGAACAGATTTAGTCCCTTCTCTCATGAAACTTACATTTTAACAGTGGAGACAGTAATTAAATAGATAATTATACTAACTAATATGTAGTTGTAAGTTTAGGCAAAGGTCATAAGAAAAAGCAAAGAGTGTACCGAAAAATGACTACAGTAGAATTTCCTCTTCCACAATAATTATCACATTGCATTGAAATTGTTCATTTTTCAAGCTCCCTAGCTAGGCTGTGAGCTCCTTGAGATCAGCGACTTCTTCATTATTCCTCTTTATATTTTTAGTCCTCAAAAAGGATTTGGGTCCCAGAAGGAGATGAGCGGATATTTCTTGAACTAATGAAACAAAATTTGTACTTGTAAGAATAAAAGTTGGTAGGGAATTGGCTGTCTCTGAAAGCGTTATGCCTTATGGCATAGGTGGACAGCCTGTTGCTTATGATTCAATGGAATCAATTTCCATATTTTAGAAAAAGTGAATGTATTGATTTCAAAGATCTCTTCCAACTCTAAACATTGTGAGAGGTTAATGACTCATGGGATTAAATGACTTATAAGAAGGAATTTGCCTTGTGTAATTTGCTGATACAATGTCTAGGACAATGCTTCCTGTGAGTGAATATTTACTGTGTGAAATATGAGAATACACACACCCGATTTTTTTTAAAGCCCTCATTGTTAACTTCAGAATAATCCAGAATACAAGGAGGTAGTCCACAAACGGACTCAGGAGTGATGAGGTTTGGCTAGCTAAATAATACTTGAGGGCTCAGCAGCTATTATTATTTTTAATATTTTAAAATTTGCTTTGTTAATTACAAAATTTAGTTTATGGGTCTAAACTGCATAATGGGATTGTACTTTACATGATATAAACTATTAGAGCAAAAAAGAGGCAAATTGCAATTTTCTAGGCAGACACCAAAGTGCAAAATTAGGTGACATTTAATAAGCCAACTCACTTTCTTCTTCCTTTACTGCTTTTCTCACCGTGGAGGCAGAGGCCTGCTTTCTGAAATTGACAAGAACTGAAAACTCTTTGTTACAGCATGAGATGCCTGATCTTATTTCAAGATGTTCTGTCTTAATGTCCATGATACCCACCCCTCCTTTCTTTGAATGGTGCTTAACACAATGCATTTGTGACTCGCCATGTTCGGGCATGGAAATGACTACTGCCTGGTGGAGGAAAGAATACTTTTCAGTGGTTTTTGTTTTTACTTGTTATGGCTTTGAATTTTTCCTGCTTTGACATGACGGCTAAAATGTGCACAGCATTTCTGTGCCATCCGCAAACATATTTTCAGCATGCCTGTTTTCATGAAGAAAGTGAAGGAAGCATAAGCTTGGCACGACACTAAGTATGGGGTGTATACATGGAGACCATCTGTTCCACGTACACTCTGCTCTGTTCTGCTCTGCTCTGACATGCAGGAGGAAAGAAATCTGTGAAATCAAAAGGTGGATTTTTTAAGGTGTTAACTACCCAATAACTTGGGTAATGGTTTTGGGGACACCACCATTGTTATTTATTGAGAGCTCTCCACCCCCCTTAACCCCATTCCAATTAATAATGGTCAGATCAATATTTACTTATTAGGTCAATACTTCATATGGTGAAAACTGTGTCATCATTCCTGTGTTGGGACTGGATGAGAGAGGGATGCAGAGTGTTAAGTAGCAACATATTTCAGTTAAAAAATATGTCGGTTAGCCATGCCATTAGGGAGAGGTGCTGCCTTTTCTGCACTTCTACTAGAGCTGGATGAGCTGAGAAAGGAGGTAACTGAGACTTTGGCGCTTGCCCTGCTGCAGAGTCATCTTCATTAGTTTCTGTTTGAGGACCGGGATTCTGAGGGCTGCTACCAGATGCCACCAGAAGTGACAACTTCATCTCACTGACTTCTTCTTGTGGAAAATTCACAATCGTTCCATGGAACTACAGCACTGGTCTCAACTATGACAATGAAGATTTGTATCCCGCTTGTTAATATTAAATGTAGTGAGAAGCCACACACCAGCTTTTCCTGAAAAATGGTTTCTCCAAGCATTGGCTTCATGCTACTTGTCTTGACTTAATGTATTTGATTCAAATGAAAATTCTCGTTCTCTTGACTAATTCTTGATCCAGATGAAAAAGTAGAACTGATGCTCAATGAAAGAGAGAGAGAAAGAAAGAGAGAGAAAATCGCACGCCCGTGAGGATCTTGTATGATATAAATGGAGGCATGATTGAAACTTTTTCTTTTTGTTTTTCACAGAAGGAAAACATTAGTGGAGCCAAAATCCAGCTGACTCTTGCCAGGCTTCCCAGTCACAGAAATGATATTCTGATGGCTACCAAGCTTCATCAGTTTTCCTAGGGGGTCAGTGTTCAGGAGACTGAGAACTGGCTGCTTTGAATGGACCTAGACTGAAGCAAGCACACATTTGGGCTGTCTTCTCTGGGTAGTCAGTTCTACTGCTCTGGACTCCACATTGCAGGAGAATAGCCAATGACATCATTAATATCTCTGAGACATAACAAGGCCACCCCCTGTGGTGCCTGGACACTGTTGTGTTGCTTCACTTAGCAGCTTTCTTCTTCTTCTATAGGAACTGGATTTTTGTTGTATTCCTGAGCCCATCCCACAGCTGTTTTATTGAGGAGAAATATGATTTAAATACAAAGAGACAAATTGATAAGTCAGTCTGTCCCCAACAACCCATCATCTGGAAAATTACACGGAACTATTTTCAAAATCTATTTCTATAATCTTAACGCAGGTGGAGAACTTACCAAGTTAACGTCAGGGGTGAAGAATGGACTCTATCAATTGGATTTAATCAACAAGCATTTTTTTCTTTGGCTAAGAAGGGAACTGGTATCAAGTATAACATAAAAAGAGGAAAAAGCAACTCAGTTCACTAAAAAATGGATGTTTTGGAGCACCTATTATGTAAGTGCTGTTCAGGACAAAAAGATAAAGTTCTTGTCTTCAAGTTGCTTGTGGTCTTTTGAAAAATAGTTTACTAAGCCAACCTGTGAAATTGCTCTAATGGATGCATTATCAAGATACTAAAGAAGCAGAGAAGGGGCGAGCCCTATGGCATAGAGGTTAAGTGCGCGCGCTCCCCTGCTGGTGGCCCGGGTTTGGATCCCGGGTGCGCACCGGTGCACCGCTTGTCAGGCCATGCTGAGGTCGCGTCCCACGTAAAGTGGAGGAAGATGGGCACGGATGCTAGCCCAGGGCCAGTCTTCCTCAGCAAAAAGAAGAGGATTGGCATGGATGTTAGCTCAGGGCTGATCTTCCTCACAAAAAAAAAAGTAGCAGAGAGAAGCGAGACCAAAGTCTGCCTGGGTGGGTGGAGTTTTCTGGAGGAAAGAGTGCTGGGTCTTGTCAGAGGACCAGAAGCGTGGTGTGGCAGGGTGGAGGGGGAGAAGAGGGATTTCTTAGGAAACCCAAACAGGAAAGATCAAGTAGATTTCAGAGATGGCGGAGTTTGATCTGTCTAGAATTCTGGGGGCTAATGATGGTGAGAAAGATGAAACTGAATAGAGATGTTCAGTGGCCACATCACACTGAGCTTCTCACGGCTGTTCAAACAAAGCTCAAGTTTTCATTTAAAAAGGAAATAGCAGAGATATGTCTCCATGTGGAGACACTGATCTGCCTGACTATGTACTCCTTAAGCCCATGGCTTTTCTCTTCTTCATTCAAAGAGCTTGGATTGTTGCAAGAAGGCAGAGAGAAAAGGAGAGCTATATCCCAATTCCCCTTTCCTCCTCTTCTGACTGCTCTCCCCTTGAGAACTAATCCTGAATGGCATTTCAGTGCTCTGATTTTTACATAGAGCTTCAATATAAACCAGTTGTGACTGGGGAGAAGGAGGGATGGCATCTTGAGCAAATGTCTTTGATGGTGTGAACACACAGAAAGGGACGTCACAGAGGGACCATGTTTTAGGTCTGGCTATCAGCAATAACATAGTAGGAGCAGCTTTCCACAATCACTACAAAAAGGCCTGTTACTAATACCACCATCTCCTTCAGCTGCCTCAGTGTTTCATCATTTGGGAATTTAGTGAAGCTCACAGATTCCAGACAAAATAAGCTTTTGCTTACTGTCGTTGGTACCTGAGGGACATCGGGGAAGCAGATCAAGTAGGAATGAGTGCCTCCTTTTCCGCTGCCTTCATTCACCATCATTCAATCATATCCTCTTTAAAGGAAAAGAAATGACTTTTTTGACTAGGTACTGATCCCATATCTCTCTGACATGGGCAAGTAAACCTTCTATTTTCGAGCAGATTAATGAAGAGAAAGCATCCTGTACAGCAGGCGTCCAAGATAGGAGGTTGGTTACCGAATGTGCTTATTCACATTTTCACATTGCTGGCTGGGCTGAGTACTGTCCTACATTCTGTTTCTATCACTAGATTCCTTTTGCCTTCAGCTCCTTCATTTGGCTTTATCTGTCTATTTTAGCTGCTATCTATTTCCCCTGTTTATCTAGTATAGACTGCAAATTATATTCGTGATGAAAAGAGTTTTCATTTTGATGATTTTGATTTTATTTCACAACAGAACTAAAGCAAAATAGGCTTTACTGCCTTTTTTTAGTTTATTGATTCAAGCTAATTTCAGAAGTAACCTGTTTGGTATGATATAGGCACATCACACATTATGGCTTATCAGAATTCAAGTCTCATGACTAAATGCAATGGAAATGATCAAATATATCCAGAGTTAGCTTTTGAATTTAGATGAAAACCTTATGGTGTCAATCGAATACACATGACATATGTAACTTAAATTCTTAGCTATTTCAGTGACTTAGGGAAAAGAAATCAAGGATCAAGTCGATTTCTACTGGCCTATTCCTGGGGTGAGTTTTATAAACCCTATAATTGCATCACCCACGTTTCTATCATGAAATAGAGGGACATAATTTTAATATTTGAACAAAGACATTGGATCTATGATCTAGAATTATTTAGTAGGTTTCAATAGGCACAGAATATTTCTAAGGTTTCACATGGTTTCACATCTTTTCTCTTGATATGTGAGGTGGGGTTAGTCATGTGTTAATATTCAATGAAAATTCACTGGTGGAAAGAAATCTTTACCAATTAATGACTAAGCTAACGATTTCCTAATCTCTACTGTGAATACAAGAAAGCCATGGAAAGAGTGCACAATTAGACTTAGAGGAGAACCTGTGATATTCTGAAGACAAGTTAATTGTATGTTACAGTGTGCCTAAATTTTACTGACTATTCGATATTGATGTTTTGAGCTTTTGATATATGGATAACCTTTTCAAAAGCATTTTGTCTTTAATCACTCTAGAAAATTTTCTTTTATTCATTTACCAAAGGTATAGACTTTATCTTAAAGCATCTTTTTTGCTTTGAATACAGTAAAAACAGTAGAAATTAATCAATTTAATTCAAGTACTAACGCTTTTATTTTCAGGTAATAAAGGTGTTGAAGGATTTGACAGTGATAGACAGTATATAATGACAATTTTGGTTACTGAGAATAACCAGACTAATAAGCTTAAGATGAGGACTCTGTGCCATAATACACCTTCACTTTTTCTTTTTGCTTGCTGTAAAGTTCATTCAAGACTCACAAATGCTCCAAGTAACAGAGGACCGACTTAAGGAGGAGGTTATTTTTCAGATATCACTAGGAGCCTGGAAAACAGGGCGCTGCTGGCATTGGTTGGGAAGCTCAGTCATGGTAGAGCTACCGTCTCTATATCTCTTGGCCTTTTCCTCATATGTCAACTCCCGGTCACAAAAGTGGCTGCTGCACTTCTGTCCGTCATAGCGGTATTTATACTCCACGCGGGAAGGGTGGAGGAGGCTGAAGAGGTGTGCCATTAGTCTTTTCACTTTAAAAATGTATCCTAGGGGCCGGCCCGGTGGCGCAAGCGGTTAAGTGCGCGCGCTCCGCTGCAGCGGCCCAGGGTTCGCTGGTTCGGATCCCGGGCGCGCACTGACGCACTGCTTGGTAAGCCATGCTGTGGCGGCGTCCCATATAAAGTGGAGGAAGATGGGCACCGATGTTAGCCCAGGGCCGTCTTCCTCAGCAAAAAAAAGAGGAGGATTGGCGGATGTTAGCTCAGGGCTGATCTCCTCACAAAAAAAAAAAAAAAAAAAAAAATGTATCCTAGAAGCCCCAACCAGATGTTTCTGCTTTTACGTCTTATCGGCCATAGGTAGTTCTCAAGGACATCCCCAGAACAACCCCTGAAATTGACTTGGGAGAAGTAATTGTGGCTGGGGACTAGACTAGGGTACCAACTATGTCACTCAAAGAGTGTGCTAAGCACAATCTCAATATTGTGACTTATTTATTCATTTTTGATAATGTCTTAAGAGTTACATGATAGAGGAAAAAAGTGGGAGCCATCTAGCTGGACATTTTTCATATGTCCCCCTTTTATGTGCTATATTTGTCAGAGTTTCCTGTGATGGCTCTTTCGTATCTGGGTTCAGCTTAACTAAATATTCAATAAATTAAGTATAGAAACCAACACAAGTTGTGCTAAATGGTGCAATGTGACTATTAAGTCAACTACTGCTATATGCCAAAAAATGTTGCATAACAAACAACTAAAACTCATGGATTAAAACAATAATCACTTATTCTCAGGTGTTTGCAGGCAGCTGATTAGTCTGGGCTATTCTAGGAGCTCTGCTTTGCTCCAAGTATCTCTCGTCCTCCTGCTGGGACCAGCAAGCAATCCCAGGCATAGTCTTCCAAGGTAAAGGAAGGGGTGCAAGAGAGCAAGCCCCCCACAAAAGGCCTCTTCAAGTTTCTCCTTGCATCACGCCTCCTCACTGGCCAAAGCGAGTCTCACAGCCAAGTGCAGAATCAAGGAGGCTGAGAAATAAATCTCCCCATAGAGTGAACATTTTTTTTTTTTTTTTTTGGTGAGGAAGATCAGCCCTGAGCTAACATCCATGCTAATCCTCCTCTTTTTGCTGGGGAAGACCAGCTCTGAGCTAACAACCATTGCCAATCCTCCTCTTTTTTTTTTCCCCAAAGACCCAGTAGATAGTTGTATGTCATAGTTGCACATCCTTCTAGTTGCTGTATGTGGGATGTGGCCTCAGCATGGCTGGAGAAGTGGTGCATCGGTGCACGCCCGGGCTCCCAACCCAGGCCGCCAGTAGCGGAGCGCGCGCACTCAACTGCCAAGCCACGGGGCCGCCCTCAGAGTGAACATTTGTGAAACTAACCCACTCTGCCACAGTCTTTCCACCAACTTTGGGTATGATGACTGAAAAATAGTGATTGCTCAGGCATATCCAAAATAACATAGCATTATTTTAATCACGTGTTCGAAAAACAATGACATAAGGATTGCCTCATATTCTAACCTTGTATTCTTAATAGACATTTTTAAACACTGTGGGAGAAAAATAAAACCTATTATCCTGCTCAAGGTCACTATGTAATTTCAATGAAATTTGCTGGGCTGACATACACTGGCTCCAATGAAGTTGGCAGTCTTAACCTCTTAAGGAAGGACCCCCTAGAAATGCCACTTTCAAGGCAGATATACATTTCAAAATCTTTATGCAGGGAAGATCTGGCTGGAAAAATTGAGCTCAATGTTATATAAATGTGCAAATGCCATGGAGAGTTCTTTCTTTTCCAAAGATAGGGCACATGTCTAAGGAGAGAATGACCCTGAAATATCGTGCTTCCTATGCTGACAAGATTTATGATATTTCATGACCTAGGCGATCCCTTCATAAGAAGCTTTATCATTGTACTTTAAAATTCTTACTCTCCTATAATTGTCAGCCTCTTATACAGCCTATACCCCATTATTGCAGATACAATGACCCTGGAGCATCTGGGCTAGATCTTCCTTATTGTTTTCTCCTGCAGAACAGGTCAGCTATGCATGGTAGCACATTTCAGGCTGTACAGCAACTGAGTAATAGTAACAGCAAAAATAAGAATAATAGATAACATTTATCCAACACTTCAGGCACTTTACTACATGGGGTAAATGGTATTATTTCCCCTTTGTAATAGATAAAGAAATAGCTGCTTTGAACATTTAAGTAGCTTGCCTAAGACCATATAGTGGGTTTTATTTACTCAAAAACTAAAAAGAGTCTATAGTTTTTAAGTTCAAGATAGAAATAAAATATAGTTAATGTGCTTGACTGTGTATTGAACAAAAAAATATATTAGGATTAAGGATAATGAACATGTTCTTTGACAAATAGATTAACTACATTTTGTACATAATGCCACCTACAACACATAAACAAAGGAAAAAAATTATCATTGACCTTTGTGATGCTTCATGAGAAAGAGAAATGCCAGTGAAGAGGACTCCAAGATGATTTTGAAAGAAGATGATCAATTTTAGAAAGGAAGTATAGCCTAGAAATACTTTCAAAACTCTGTGATGCAAATTCACAGCTCTGGTTCATGCACTCATTAGAGGAAGAGGTGGTCTCTGAAAGATGATGGGATTGACCTCTAGAATTATGATAGAAAGAGCTCACAGTATTAAACTACTTTTGTAAGTGGAGGAGAGACAGAACTCTGTTTTCTGGAAGACTGATGTGCACAGTAAGCTGAATGAATATCATCCATAAAGTCAAGAGGAGCTGAGCTGGTTGAACGGATAGGGCACATATTAAATTGATAGCGATTAATTAGTTTTATGTCACTTTGGTGGTTTTAGACTTGTTCATGGTGTGGTTTTCAATTATTTTAGTATTATTAGAAGAGCCAAGATTAGACCATAGTTATTAGAATTAGATGAGTTACCTTATTTGCAGAGTAGGATAACCTTTGCTATTTTCCTCTCACATGATCAGTGCCATTTACGAAGAAAAGAAAATGAGGTGGTGAGAACATATACAAAGGCTTAGCGGTGGGCTAGATTTTTAAAAACAGGATCAGATAAACCATATACTCGAGATTCAAAAAGATATTTAGATATGTTGTTTAAATTCTTATTGTCTCTTGCTCTCATTTTTTAAGTTAGTCATAGAAAGATGCAAAAAGACAACAAGGTACTGGACTTCTGAACTTTTGAAAACGATTAGAAAATGAAACATCCCCAAATTCTCACATTTAATTCAGAAAATATTTTCCCTGTGATGCCATGCAAGAGAATATGCTTGCAGATTTACTTATCATCTATCTATCTATCTATCTATCTATCTATCTATCTATCTATCTATGACATAAATATATGTCAATACAGTCATGAGTTGCTTAACGACAGGGATACATTCTGAGAACTGCATCCTTAAGTGATTTTGTTTTTATGTGAACATCATAGAGTATACTGAAGGGAAACAAAATTTGCCGCTCCAAAATGTGTCTCTTTAACTTGAGAGTTATTTTTAAGAAACAAAAGACTTAGAAAGTTTTTCTTGTTACCTCTCCCTTAACTACCTAAAAGAATTCAGACCAAAAAAACCTGTCTTAGGAAGCGAGCTCTCACCTTAGCATAACATGAACTAGGTGGTAGACAGGAAGGAACCTAGAAAAGCCTGTTTGTTGGTCTTCCCTCTGAGTTCTTCTGTCTCTGTGTGACCAAACATTTGTTTTCCAAACATTTACCTATGAATTGCTTTCCTTCCCTTTGAAGTCCCTGACTCTTCCCATCCCCAATATGTTCTTTTGTATTTAGCTAAGATGGTATTTATGGTGAGGGCTTTGGCCATTTTGGCGAGTTACCTGGTTTTCCTGGGTTTCTCTCATGTATTCATGGTATTAAATTTCTCCTATTAATCTGTCTCATGTCAATTTAATTCTTATACCAGCCAGAAGAACCTAAAAGGGTAAAGGAAAATTTCTTCCTCCTCTACAGTACTTACACAAATCTAGATGGTATAGCCTAGTACACACCTAGGCTATATGATACAAATCTTATAGGACCACCATTGTATATGTTGTCCATCATTAGCAGAAATGTCGTCATGTGGCACTTGACTGCATATCTATATATGTAGATATATAGTAAATAATATATATCTATAGATATTTATATATCTATATTTATATATATAGAGAAAGGTTCCTAATGAGACTTCCTGAATTACATACCAGTTTCTGTAAATCATGGGAATCAAATGGAGCACAACGCTGGAAGCTGTGTTTGTTACCAAGCTCTATTCTATTGCATTGTCTAGTGAGGAGTGGGATCAAAAAGATCAATAATCCTTTGGATGTTATTAGCAAATGTGACACATAATGTCACACTTCACATAAGCAGGTGTGTGTGTGTACTTTTCCGGAAAGAGTATGCTCTGTTTCTATGTTTTCATCCAGTGAAAACTGGCTATTTGTTCCAGTCAAGGTCATTGTTGATTTCTAAATCCATCTTTTCACATACTATCTAATTTAATTATTTGTTATGTTTATGTTCTGTATTTCTCCCATTAGAATGTAAGCTCCAAGAGGGCAAGTATCTTTACCTGTTTTGCTCACAGATGTATCTCCAGATTTTAGAATGATGGCTGGTACATATGGTGCTCAAACCAAATTTATTGAATAGGTGAATAAGTTAATGAGAAGGAGAATACGGTCTAAGTTGCTGATGCTGTTATTGCCTCTTTCCCCATCCAATGCCCTCTGAGTGGCAAATGTCTAACTACTGGCTCTTTCCATCATGGGGTGCTTTTGTAGGTTCTTACAGGTCCCACCGTTAGAAACCTCTACCCTTCACCATCCGCAGATGTGGATAATGCATTGTCTGATGAATTAGTCAAAGTCCTTTCATGACAGCTCTAGTCTGGCTTCTTTCTAGGCATAGGAATTCATAAATCCTTGCACCCTCCTCACTCAAGACAATAAGGAAAAAATATAATTTTGCTGGAATAAAGACTACATGGAGAGACAATTGATGACTAGCAAGAACTCAGAAATTATGAGAGTAAGTTTGTCCTCTAAATATTGAGCTTTAAAATTTACAAATGAGTCAGAGTAGAGATAAGGAGAGTCGCCTAAAGAGACACAACTCACAGGCCAGTGATTGAAGATATTAACATATCTGAAAAAAATAATGTGCTAAAGAGTTACAGGGTTGGAGATATAGAAAGAGGCACATGCAAAATTTGGCAATAACCATCCAAGAGTGGGCAATGTTATTTTCTTCCTTGATTAAGAACATTTTCTCCTGAATGCCTGGTACTTTTGAAATAAGGACAATGTAGTGTAATTTCTTATTAAAAAGTCAAAGAGCTTACAGCAAGAGACATTTCTATGAACATCAGGAACAAAACAAGGTTAGATCATGTGGCAGGTTAAAGAAAGTAAACAGAAATCATATGTGCCATTTCAGATCTAAAACCCATCCCATGTTCTTCTCTACTCTTTCCCTCTCTTCCCTCACCTGCCTTCCCAATAGAGGATTCTGAAATGCTGGTGAAGGTAAGAAACTTCAGTCTTTGTGTCATGCTTGGAAGAAAGCTACCTGTCCACAAGCAGCTTCATTATACCCTCTGTTATTGTGGTAAGTCACTGAAATTTTGGAATTTTTCTTATGGATCCTAGACCAACCTGGACACAAAAATTTTTACCTAGAAGTGAGGTATTAATGTAACAAAAGCCCTAAGATTTGTAACATGAGCTCAGCACTAGGTAGCAAAAAAATTTTGGAAAAAGTTGGAAAGATGGCAACTCACGTTATACAACAGCAAAACATTTCATAATACTGTCACCTATCATAAGTCAGAAGACAGAAGACGTACTTCCTGAACCTAGATTATGATTTATCACCAGAAGCAAACCTGACATTTTAGACCAGATAATTCTTTGTTGCAAGAGCCTGTCTGTGCACTGTAGGATGTTTAGCAGCATCCCTGGAATCCGCTCACTAGATACCAGTGGCATCTTCCTTGTCATGACAATCAAGAATGTCTCCAGACATTGCCAAATGTCCCCTGAGGGGCAAAATTGCCCCCAGTTGAGAATCACTGCTTTAGAGAAAGTGATTAGAGATAATAAGACCATTTATTTAAGTTGGTCACTATTGGCTGCCTTTGGCGGAGTATTAAATTAAAGAGATCAACTCAAGAAAGAATCGACTGGTTCATAAGCAGAAATAAGAGGGAATAGAGAAGACTATACATTTAGAGTTTCTAAGGCTAGGAAAAGGTGAATTGTTCCTAGACTTCAGACAGTAAGAGATAAGTTTGAAAAATACTTTGAGCATCAAAGTCTCAGAAAAACTTCTCAGAGAACAAAGAGAGTTAGCCCTACAAAAGAGATCAGATAGAGTGTGATCTTTTCACCTCTTATTTCAGATAGCCTAAAGGTATTCATCATTATACTAAAAGAGAGAGGCAGAGAGACTAGAAGAAAATAAATCAATTTGGTTTCAGAATTATGTCTAAGAACAAACTTAGGGTATGCTTACTGGCACATGAAATTGACCGAAAGCAAATAGATCAGAAACCTACTAAGTTTTTGATTGAATTATATTGCCAAAAAACCCACAAGCCTACACTCAAACAACCTGCTGGCTCCCAAGCTTGCTTCAGCAGAAAGCAGTTTGTACAAGCTATTCACGTTCCCCAACATTCATTTCAGATATAGACAAGAATGACAGACAAGGAAAAATAATGATAATGATGGACATAAAGAAATTAGAGCCGGGCCGGCCCCATGGCTTAGCGGTTAGGTGCGCGAGCTTTGCTGCTGGCAACCTGGGTTCGGATCCCGGGTGCGCACCAATACACTGCTTCTCCGGCCATGCTGAGGCCGCGTCCCACATGCGGCAACTGGAAGGATGTGCAGCTGTGACATACAACTATCTACTGGGGCTTTGGGGGAAAGAAATAAAAAAAAAAATAAAAATAAAAATAAAAAAAAGAAATTAGAGCCAGGAACCATGGAGAATAATGGACAAGAATGTCCAGGGTTTAATTTGGGAGGGATTTCTTGTTCCATTTTTATATAAAAATATTCCATTTTATATAAAAATATACACATATATTACACACATGTACATGTGTGCACACACACACTCACTCACTCATGTACTTCTATACTTAAGAATTTTAAATTTAGTAACTTGCAAAGATAGTAACCATGGTTCTTAAGGGTACTAGCACATCAGCCCTGCATAGATGATTTCAGTGGTCATGAATTGTCACTTTAAGTTCAGTCATGATGCCGTCTGTTAGCCTATAGCATGTTTGTTCTATCTGAGGCAGTTTTATTGTCAATAATGTTGATGAAAAGAAGAAAACCAAGATGAAAATATTTTTGAAAAATTTTGAGAACTATTAGAAAGAAGCAAGACAAATCAAAACCACTACCATCAATATTTACAGTTCTTGTGAAATTTAATTTTACACACACATTTATACGTTGGTAATTTGTAAATGTCACTTTATTTCAGTGTATATTCATAAAATATAAAACTGACATGTGCACATTGAAACAAATGATATGAATAAATAAAAAGTTAAGACACTTTCATCCCCAGCCTCTCTTAAATTCTAATGTTTCCTGTTTAAGTCAATATTAATAATCCCTGTGTTTTTCTAGTTGTTTCTTCAGGTTCATAAAAACATATTAAAATAGAGAGAGGAGAGACAGAGAGAGCATGCGTGAGAGAGATTTCTAGTGTTTTATTTTGCTGTGCTTTGTTACTTTGTGTGTTTGTGTTTTGACCAAGTGGTGTCTGGCTGATGGTTTTACACTTGTCCCCGGTGCCCCTCATGGTTTTTTGCTCAGTGGCCTGGGAGGCCGATCTGTGCTGATTGCACCAATTGCTTTTCTAGGGTTTGGCTTCTGAGAGGCATTGGAAGAATATCAGAAGAAGGGAGGAGATTTTACGCTCCTTTTTTCCCCTTCTCTCAACCACAGTCCCTTCCTCCTTTGCTGCCATGCTGATGGAGGCTCCCGCTCCTTGGTTTTTCCCTTTCACACAGAGGGATGGCAGTGGCTTCCTGTTGTTGCTGCCCCAGGCACCTTATCATTCTTCGTTGGCTCCCTTACCCTGCCCCTCCTAGGTAAATAGTCCCTCATCACCTACTCATCACTTCAATCTTACTAGTGTGCTCTTTCTTCCTGGGTCCCTGACTAAGCAGCGCACCCACAATATGCTATATACTAGGCCACTTTTTTCCACTTAACCTATCATGAACATCTTTCCAAGTCACTATTTACATCTTTAATTTATTGTTTACAACAGCTTTATTTTCTTAACGTTTGTCTGGTATGTCTTATTCCAGTTATTCCTTTAGATTTTTCTGAATTTTTTGGTTTTGGAAATGTCATGTTTAAATTGTATATAATGGATTTTTAAAATTTAATCTTCCAATCTTTGATTTTTTATTGGAACATTTAATCTATTTACATTTAATTAATTTTTGAAATCAACTTTATTGAGGTACCATTTAAAATCAATAAAATGACATATTTTTAGTATACAGTTCAACAAATGTACACACCCATTGAACCACCACCACAATCAAGATACAAACAATTTCCATCACCCCAAAGGATTCCTTTGTGCCCCTGCCTAGTCAATCCCCATCCCCAACCCCAACCCTAACCCAGGAAATCACTGATCTGCTTTCTATCACTGTATATTAGATTTGCCTTTCCTAGAATGTTGTATAAATGAAATCATACACTATGTACTCTTTTGTGTCTGGCTCGTTTTGCTCAGCATGGTGCTTTTGAGACTCATTCATGTTTTTGGATGTATTAGCAGTACATTCCTTTTATGGTGAGTAAGATTTCATTTTATAGATACCACAGTTTATTTTTCCTTTCACCTACTGATGGAAAATTGGGTTGTTTCCAGTTTGGACTAATATGAATAAAACTCTTGTGGAGCAGGAAGATCCTGCTACCACTCCCAAGTGAAGATTCCCACCATGTGGAAGACAGCAGGGATCATAACACTGCTAGCCACCGGAAGCAGGAGCCCACAGACCCGGCCCACTGACTCCACTCTTCTACGGGTTCAGAGTCACCAAGAAGGACTCAACACACCAAACACTGGTTGGAACAAGCTGTATTCACAGAGAAGACATGCAGCCAGATCAGCATCTGTAGTGTGTGCTGGTCTCTCATGGGCAGAGGTTCCCTCCTGACAGCTGATACAGTCAGACCGTGTTTCCTTCTGCAGGGGGTGGAGGGGAAGATATACTGGTGAGGCTGGCCAGGTGCCGTATAGCGCACACGCCTAGGCAGCACAAGGAAGTTCATTGTGTACCCAGACCAGGGGAAAGGTTGCTCGTAATAAGTAAGAATCTGGGGCCAAGCAACACCTGGCACCTGGATTCCATATAGAGGAATGTTCTAGGCCTAGGGCACTGATGGAGCAATCACGGAGAGGTGTGACTGTTGGTGAGATGGCTGCTTCCCCAGCACCTCTCACGACTGTTCTTGTGCAAGTCTTTGTGCAGGTATATATTTTAATTTATCTTAGTAAATACCTAATGTCTAATATCTGGGTATTTACTAAGGTATATACCTTATACCTAGGTAGGTAAATACCCAGAAGAATTGCTGGGTCATATGTTAAATGTATATTTAATGTCATAAGAAACTTCCAAACTGTTTTCCAAAGCAGCTGTACTATTTACATTTCTACCAACAATGTACTACAGTGGTCCCCAGTTATCTGAGGTTTCACTTTCCTTGGTTTCAGTTACCCGCAGTCAACAGTGGTCCAAAAATATTAAATGGAAAATTCCAGATATAAACAATTCATAAGTTTTAAATTACACACCGTTCTGAGTAGCATAATGAGATCTCATGCTGTCCTGCTCTGTCTACCTGGGCCGTGAACCATCCCTTTGTCCAGCGTATCCACCCTACATACACTACCCACCCTTAGTCACCTAGTAGCTGTCTCAGTTATCAAATTGACTGTCGGGATATCGCAGTGCTTGTGATCAAGTAACTCTTATTTTACTTAATAATGGACCCAAAGTGCAAGAGTAGTGATGCTGGCAATTTGGAAATGCCAAAGAGAAGCCATAAAGTGCTTCCTCTAAGTGAAAAGATGAAAGTTCTTGACTTAATTAGGAAAGAAAAAAAAATAATATGCTGAGGTTGCTAAGATATGTAGTATCTTTTATACAATATATTGTTATAACTGTTCTATTTTATTATTATTGTTGTTAATCTCTTACTGTTCCTAATTTAGAAAATAAACTTTATCATAGGTATATACGGGTAGGAAGAAACATAATATACATAAGGTTTGGTATATTGGCAGTTTTAGGCATCCACTGGGGGTTGGAACATATCCCCTATGGATAAAGGGGCACCACTGCATGAAAATTCCAGCTGTTCCACATCCTTACCAACAATAGCACTGTTAGTTTATTTTAAATTTTAAAGTTTAGTTGTTCTCAGTGTGTATAGTTGTATCTCATTGCAGTTTCAATTTGCATTGACCCAATGATTAATGATGTTGATCATCCTTTTGTGTTTTTATTGGCCTTCCATATATCTTATTTTGTATAGTGTTTGTTCAAATCTCCTATTCGTTTTTTAGGTTGATATGTTCAAATTATTAAATCATAAGAATTATATGATTTAATCCAAGATCTTGGTCATAAATATGTATTGTAAGTATTTTCTCCTTCGCTCGTCCTTGCCTTTTCGTGTGTTTAATGCAGTCTCTCAAAGAGCAAAAGTTTTTAAATTTGATGATTCCATTTCAGATTGTTTCCTTTGTGGTTCATACTTTTATAATATCCAATTTAAGAAAATTATTCCTTTACTATGGTTGCAAATAGTTTCTCCTATATTTTCTTTTAGAAATATCATAGTTTACCTTTTACATTTAGGTCAGTGGTCCATTTTGAATTAAGTTTTTGAATGGTATGAGGTAAAAACTAAGGTTCATTTTTTTCCATGTGGATATCCATTTGATCCAGCACCGTATGTTAAAAAGTCTTTCTTTTCCTCATGGAATTACCTTAGCATCTTTGTCAAAGATCAATTGGCCATATATCTCTGGGTTTATATCTAGATTCTTAATATCTATAGTTAGTAGGATAGCCTCCAACCACATGTGGCAATTTAAATTTAAATTATTTACAATTAAATAATATTTGAAATTTTGTTTCTTAGTTCCAGTAGCCACATTTCAAGTGCTCAATAGTTATGTGTGACTAAGGACTATTTCGTTGGACAGCAAAAATATAGAGCATTTTCCTCATCACAGAAAGGTCTGTTGGACAGGACTGCTGCATACAGTCCTATTAATACATATGTATATGCTTATGCCAATAACACACTGCCTTAATTACTATAGCTTTATAGTAAGTCCTGAAATAAAATAATTTCTTAAACTTTACACTTTTCCAAAACCATTTTGGCTATTCTTTGAGTTTCTGTATAAATTTTAGAATCAGCTCAGCTTGTTGATTTCCACACACACAAAGATGCTTGCTGGGAATTTGATTGGGATTGCTTTGAAACTATAGACCAATTTGGGAGAACTGACATGTTAACAATATTGAGTCTTCCAATTCATGAACATAGCATATTTTTCCATTTATTTAGTTAGAGGCTTATGGAGGTCAGGTTATCAGTGAATTTTTAGCTCAGGCCCATCTCACACAGGGCCCAGTGGGTCCCTGAACCCATCCTTTGGTTATTTCTCTGGTTCCAGAATGCATAATTGGAATAGGTATACTCAGCAGCTGGCAGAAACCCCACATTGTTACCCTGACCTGTGGAGTGAGGACTATTATGGCAGGAAAGGCCAAGTAGAAATCACTAAAACTGGCTCCATCTAGGATAATAGTAAACCAAAATAATACTGAATTCCTGGAGGGATTGCAGAGATTAGTGTCACCATTAAGAAACTGAAAGATGCAGAGATGGTGATTCTCACCACATCCCCATTAAACTTGCCTATTTGGCCTGTACAGAAGACACATAGATCTTGTAGAGTGACAGTGATTATTGTAAGCTTAACCAGATAGGGACTCCAATTGCAACTGCTGTACCAGATGCAGTTTCATTGCTTAAGAAAATTAACTTATCCTCTGGTACAATAGTTATGCAACTATTGATCTGGCTTTTTTCTCCATCACTGTCAATAAGGACCACCAGAAGCAGTTTGCTTTCAGCTGCCAAAGCCAGTAATACACCTTCACTGTCTTACCTCACGGGTATATCAACTCTCCAACTCTATGTGTATTGATCACCTTTCCCTTCCACAAGATATCACAGTGGTCCATTACGTTGATGATTTTATGCTGATTGGACCTAGAAAGTGAGAAGTAGCAACTACTCTAGACTTATTGGTAAGACATTTGTGTGTCAGAGGATGGGAAATAAATCCAACAAAAATTCAGGAGCCTCCTACCTCAGTGAAATTTCTAGGGATGCTGTGGTATGGGCCATGTCAAGATATCCCTTCTAAGGTGAAGGATACGTGTTGCATCTGCCCCTCCTACAAACAAAAAGAATCACAGAGACTAGAGGGCCTCTTCGGATTTTTGAGGCAATATATTCCTCATGTGGTGTCTTAACTTGGTAATCTGGATTATCTAGTGACCTAAAAAGCTGCTAGTTTTGAGTGGGGCCCAGAATAAAAGAGGGCTCTGCAGTAGGTCCAAGCTGCTGCACAAGTTGCTCTGCCACTTGGACCATCTGACCCAGCAGATCTAAGGGTGTTTGAAGTGTCAGTGGCAGGTAGGGATGCTGTTTGGAGCTTTTAGCAGGCCTTTATAGCTAAATTGCAGCACAGGATTTTGGTGCAAAGCCCTACTCTCCTCTGCAGGTAACTACCCTTCTTTTGAGAAACAGCTCCTGGCCTGATACTGGGCCTAGAAGAGACTAAAGGCTTAACCAAGGAGGTTAAGTTACCATGTGATCTGAGCTGCCCATGATAAACTGGGTGTTATCTCACCCACCAAGTCATGAAGTTGGACATGCTCAGAAGCACTCCATATTTCACGTGGAAGTGGTATATACGTATTCAGACCCAAACAGGTCCTGAAGGCACAAGTAAGTTACATGAAGAAGTGGCTCAAATGTCCATGGTCCCCACTCCTGCTACACTGACTTCTGTCTCTCAGCCTGCATCTAGGGGCTCATATGTTCCCTGTGATCAGTTGACAAAGGAAGAGAAGACTCAGGCCTGGTTTGCAGATGATTCTGCATGATATGGAGGCACCACTTGAAAGTGGACAGCTGCGGTATTACAACCCTTTTCTACACTGACACATCATTATCACCCAAACTCCATAGTTTACGTTAGGGTACACTCTTTTTATTTTATTTTTTTAAATTTTTTGTTTATTGCAGTTTATAACATTGGTTTATAACATTGTATAAATTTCAGGTGTACATCATTATACTTCTATTTCCGCATAGATTACATCATGTTCACCACCCAAATACTAATTACAACCCATCACCACACACATGTGCCGAATTATCCCTTTCGCCCTCCTCCCTCCCCGCTTCCCCTCTGGTAACCACCAATCCAATCTCTATCTCTATGTGTTTGTTTCTTGTTGTTATTATCTACTACTTAATTAAGGAAATCATATGGTATTTGACCTTCTCCCTCTGACTTATTTCACTTTGCATTATACCCTCAATGTCCATCCATGTTGTCACAAACGGTTGGATTTCATCGTTTCTTATGGCTGAGTAGTATTCCATTGTGTATATATACCACAGCTTCTTTATCCATTCATCCCTTGATGGGCACTTAGGTTGCTTCCAAGTCTTGGCTATTGTGAATAAGGCTGCAATGAACACAGGGGTGCATGTATCTTTACGCATTGGTGTTTTCAAGTTCTTTGGATAAATACCCAGCAGTGGAATAGCTGGATCATATGGTAGTTCTATCCTTGATTTTTTGAGGAATCTCCATACTGTTTTCCATAGTGGCTGCACCAGTTTGCACTCCCACCAGCAGTGTATGAGAGTTCCCTTCTTTCCACATCCTCTCCAACACATGTTGTTTCCTGTCTTGTTAATTATAGCCATTCTGACGGGCGTCAGGTGATATCTCATTGTAGTTTTGATTTGCATTTCCCTGATAGTTAATGATTTTGAACATCTTTTCATGTGTCTGTTGGCCATCTGTATATCTTCTTTGGAGAAATGTCTCTTCAGATATTTTGCCCATTTTTTAATTGGGTTGTTAGTTTTTTTGTTGTTGAGATGCATCAGTTTTTTATGTATTTTGGAGATTAACCCCTTATCAGATATATGGTTTGCAAATATCTTCTCCCAATTGTTAGGTTGTCTTTTCGTTTTGTTGATGGCTTCCTTTGCTGTGCAGAAGCTTTTTAGTTTGATGTAGTCCCATTTGTTTATTTTTTCTATTGTTTCTCTTCCCCGGTCAGACATGGTGCTTGAAAATATGTTGCTAAGACTGTTGTCGAAGAGCGTACTGCCTATGTTTTCTTCTAGAAGTTTCATAGTTTCAGGTCTTACATTCAAGTCTTTAATCCATTTGGAGTTAATTTTTGTGTATGGTGTAAGGTAAGGGTCTAATTTCATTTTTTTGCATGTGGCTGTCCAGTTTTCCCAACACCATTTATTGAAGAGACTTTCTTTTCTCCATTGTATGTTCTTGGCTCCTTTGTCAAAGATTAGCTGCCCATAGATGTGTGGGTTTATTTCTGGGCTTTCGATTCTATTCCATTGATCTATGTGTCTGTCTTTGTGCCAGTACCATGCTGTTTTGGTTACTATAGCTTTGTAGTATATTTTGAAATCAGGGAGTGTGATACCTCCAGCTTTGTTCTTTTTTCTCAGGATTCCTTTACCTATTTGGGGTCTTTTGTTGTTCCATATAAATTTTAGGATTCTTTGTTCTGTTTCTGTGAAAGATGTTGTTGGAACTTTGATAGGGATTGCATTGAATCTATAGATTGCTTTACGAAGTATGGACATCCAAACTATGTTAATTCTTCCAATCCAAGATCACGGAATATCTTTCCATTTCTTTGTGTCTTCTTCAATTTCTTTCGGCAATGTTTTATAGTTTTCAGTGTATAGATCTTTCACCTCTTTGGTTAAGTTTATTCCTAGGTATTTTATTCTTTTTGTTGCCATTGTAAATGGGATTGTATTCTTAATTTCTCTTTCTGCTACTTTGTTGTTAGTGTATAGAAGTGCAACTGATTTTTAGATGTTGATTTTTTATCCTGCAACTTTACCGTATTCGTTTATTACTTCTAAAAGTTTTCTGGTGGATTCTTTAGGGTTTTCTATATATAAAATCATGTCATCTGCAAATAGTGAGAGTTTCACTTCTTCCTTTCCAATTTGGATCCCTTTTATTTCTTTTTCTTGCCTGATTGCCCTGGCTAGGGCTTCCAGTACTATGTTAAATAGGAGTGGTGAGAGTGGGCATCCTTGTCTGTTCCTGTTCTTAGAGGGATAGCTTTCAGTTTTTCACCATTGAGGATGATATTAGCTGTGGGTTTGTCATATATGGCCTTTATTATGTTGAGATACTTTCCTTCTATACCCATTTTATTCAGGGTTTTTATCATGAATCAATGCTATGTTTTGTCAAATGCTATCTCTGCATCTATTGAGATGATCATGTGATTTTTATTCTTCATTTTGTTAATGTGGTGTATTACGTTGATTGATTTGCGAATGTTGAACCATCCCTGCATACCTGGAATAAATCCCACTTGATCATGGTGTATAATCTTTTTAATGTATTGTTGTATGCGATTTGCTCGTATTTTGTTGAGGATATTTGCATTGATGTTCATCAGTGATATTGGCCTGTAGTTTTCTTTTTTTGTGTTGTCCTTGTCTGGTTTTGGTATCAGGGTAATGTTGGCTTCCTAGAATGAGTTAGGGAGCTTCCCCTCCCCTCAGTTTTTTGGAAGAGTTTGAGAAGGATAGCTATTAAGTCTTCTTTGAATGTTTGGTAGAATTCACCAGGGAAGCCGTCTGGTCCTGGACTTTTATTTTTGGGGAGGGTTTTGATTACTGTTTTGATCTCCTTACTGGTGATTGGTCTATTCAAATTCTCTACTTCTTCTTGATCCAGTTTTGAAAGGTTGTATGATTCTAAGAATTTATCCATTTCTTCCAGATTGTCGAATTTGTTGGCATATAGCTTTTCATAGTATTCTCTTATAATCTTTTGTATTTCTGAGGTGTCTGTTGTAATTTCTCCCTTTCATTTCTGATTTTACTTATTTGTGCCTTCTCTCTTTTTTTCTTGGTGAGTCTCACTAAAGGTTTATCAATTTTGTTGATCTTTTCAAAGAACCAGCTCTTGGTTTAATTAATTTTTTCTATTGTTTTTTTAAGTCTCTATTTCATTTATTTCTGCTCTGATTTTTATTATTTCCCTTCTTCTACTGATTTGGGGCTTTGTTTGTTTTTCTTTTTCCACTTTCTTTAGGTGCATTGTTAGATTGTTTATTTGAGATTTTTCTTGTTGTTGAGATAGGCCTGTATTGCTATAAACTTTCCTCTTAGAACCGTTTTTGCTGTATCCCATAAATTCTGGCATGTCGTATTTTCATTTTCATTTGTCGCCAGGTATTTTTTGATTTCTTCTTTGATTTCTTCTTTGGCCCAGTCATTGTTCAGTAGCATTTTGTTTAATCTCCACGTATTTGCTGATTTTCTGATTTTCTTCCTATAGTTGATTTCTAGTTTCATACCGTTGTGATCAGAAAAGATTCTTGGTATTATTTCAATCTTCTTAAATTTATGTAGACTTGTTTTGTGGCCTAATATGTGATCAATCCTGGAGAATGTTCCATGTGCATTTGAAAAGAATGTGTATTCTTTGGTTTTTGGATGGAATGCTCTGTATATATCCACTAGGTCCATCTGTTCTAGTGTGTCATTTAAGGCCGATGTTTCCTTATTGATCTTCTGTTTGGATGATCTATCCTTTGGTGTAAGTGGAGTGTTAAAGTCCCCTACTATTATGGTGTTACCGTCTATTTCTCTTTTTATGTCTGTTAATAATTGCTTTATATATTTAGGGGCACCTACATTGGATGCGTAGATATTTACAAGTGTTATATCCTCTTGTTGGATTGTTCCCTTGATCATCATGTAATGCCCTTCTTTTTCTCTTTTTACAGATTTTGTTTTAAAGTCTATTTTGTCTGATATGAGTACTGCTACCCCAGCTTTCTTTTCATTGCCATTTGCGTGGAGTTTCTTTTTCCATCCCTTCACTTTCAGTTTGTGAGTGTCTTTAGGTCTGAAGTGTGTCTCTTGTATGCAGCATATATATGGGTCTTGTTGTTTTATCCAATCAGCCACCCTATGCCTTTTAATTGGAGCATTTAGTCCATTGACATTTAAAGTAGCTATTGATAAGTATGTACTTACGGCCATTTTTTAACTTTTTTTTTCTCAGTGTTTTAGTAGTCCTTCTCTGTTCCTTTCTCCTTCTATACAGAATTGATGGTCTCTTTAGTTTGACCTCTGTCTGAAAGCTCTACTCTTTAACTCCCCTCCTCCCTTATTTTATGTTTTTGATATCATATCTAACTTCTTTTTTGTGCCTTTGTATCCATTACCCTCTTATCATGGAAATAGATAATTTTTCCTATTTGTGGTCTTCTCTTTTCCCCTTAAATCAGTCCCTTTAACATTTCTTGTAGCACTGCCTTCTTGGTGACAAACTCCTTTAATTTTTGCTTGTCTGGGAAATTTTTGATCTCTCCTTCCATTTTGAATGATAACCTTGCTGGGTAGAGTATTCTTGGCTTTAAGTTTTTTCCTTTTAGCACTTTAAATATATCGTGCCACTCTCTTCTAGCCTGTAAGGTTTCTGCTGAGAAGTCAGCTGATAGCCTTATGGGGTTTCCTTTGTATGTAACTTGTCTTTCTCTTGCGGCTTTTAGGATTCTCTCTTTATCTTTAATTCTGGACATTTTGATTATGATGTGTCTGGTGTGGGCCTCTTTGGGTTTATCTTGTTTGGGGCTCTCTGTGCTTCCTGTACCTGGATGTCTGTTTCCTTCCTTAGGTTAGGGAAGTTTTCATCTATTATTCCTTGAATAGATTCTCTGCCCCTTTGTCTCGCTTCTCCTCCCAGGACACCTATAACACGGATGTTAGTGTGCTTGATGTTGTCCCAGAGGTCCCTTAGACTGTCCTCACTCTTTTTAATTCTTTTTCTTGTACCTGTTCGGCTTGGGTAATTTCTTCTAGTCTTTCGTCTAGCTCACAGATCTGTTCTTCTGTATCCTCTACTCTGCTTTTGAGTCCCTCTAGTGAATTTTTCATTTCCAGTATTGTATTCTTCATTTCTCATTGGTTCTTTTCTATATCTTCCATTTCTTTGTTGACATTCTCACTGAGTTCATCTATTCTTCTCCCCAGATCAGTGAGCATCCTTAACAGTCTTAGTTTGAACTCTCTGTCATGTAGGTTGCTCATTTCTCTTTCCCTTAGTTCCTTTTCTGGGGTTTTGTCCTGTTCCCTTACTTGGAATGTATTCCTTTGCCTCCTCATTTTGCCTCTTTTCTTGTGCTTGTGTCTACGTATTAGGTAGGTCATCTATGTCTCCTGCTCTTGGATAGGTGACTTTATATAAGTGATGCCTTCAGAGACCTGCAGTGTTCTTCCCTCAGTTCTCAATGTTCTAGGGGTGACCCCTATGTGGGCTACGTGCGTCCTTCTGTTGTGGCCTGTTTGCTCTCCCTGTAGGCGCCCAAGGAGGCCGAGTTATGCTCCTGGCCAGCTGTTGTAATGCTCGGCTGCTTGTAGTTGTGTGGGCCCTTCAGTCTCTTTATCAGGTGTGGGGAGCCCCAGCACAGTTGGCTGCAAGTTCCAATACCGCATTTGTGTTGCAGTATTTCTTTTAAGTGAGTAGGCCCCCAGCATGGCAGGTTGTTAGGCTCAGGGGCTTACAATTGCTGTAAGCCTCCAGCCTTTAGGTCTCTTTTCAGCTGTCTGAGGACTATAGCTGGGTGGGGCTGGCCTCAGGCACGGGAGCACCCAATTGTTTCAGGCTTTGGAAGGTGGGCCAAACCCCCTATGTGGGTCTCTGAGAAGCACAAGTCTTCTGCAGCTGACAAGCCCTTCCACCCACAGGTCCACACACACAGTCAACACAGTCCTGCCCCGTGTGTGCGCCCCGAGCTCCTGAAGTGGACCCAGTCTCTCCACGGCAGGAGCCCCTCACACTCCAGCACCGCCCTACACTCTCCACCGGCTCCTTGCGCATGCCCTGCCCCACTGAAGTTGGCTCAGTTGCCAGGCTGCAAAGAATCCAGTCACCAATCTATGCAGGCCCACAAGTTGCCTGAGGGCTTGTTGTTGGGTGGGGCCAGTTTCTAGGGTGGGCTGCCTGCCCTGGTTGAGCTGGATTAAATCGGCACTCTAGTGAGTGGGGCAGACCCTGGGCTAGCAGGCCCCAGGGAGAACTCCAATGCACGCACACACCAGGCCACAACAATGGCTGCCGCCAATGTCCCAGTACCTGGAGAGGTCTCACCTCTCACCGAGATGCACTCAGGGCCTGTTATGTGAGTGTCTTTTCACTAAAGCACTGTGCACCTTTCTTTCTGGTGATTTTAGGTTGCTTTCTGAAATGGGTGAGTTTGCGCGTGGGCCCTTTAAGAGCCGCTTTTGATTTCTTTGTGAACCAGCTTTTCTGGAAGTATTCCCCAATGTTTTAGTAGCAGGCAAAGTCAGATATTATGCCACTCATCTCGATTGTGCTGGGTCCACAAAATGCCCGCAGTGGGGGTGCTCCCTGGCTCAGGGCCCTGCTCCTCCAGGGAGGGCTGCGTACCTGTGGGCTGCTCCCAGGTGGCCATGAGGCGCTGCGGCTTGTGAAGGCGGCGTTTTTTCTCTCCAGAAGGGAGTTTCTGCCTCTTCCACCTCGTTTAGGATTGTCCTTTGTTGCAGAAGTTCCTCTTATCAAGTTTTCAGTTCTGTCTCAGGGGTAATTTTTCCAAGAGTAGTTGTAAATTGGCTGTGTCCGTGGGAGGAGGTGAGTTCAGAGTCTGCCTACGCCGCCATCTTGACTTCTCTCTCTAAGGTACACTCTTGATGTTGTACATTCTATGGGTTTTGACAAATGTGTAAGTGACATGTGTCCACTATTGTAGTATCGTACGGGATAGTTTAACTGTCCTAAAAATCCTCTGTGCCCTCCTTATTCATCCCTGCCTCCTCTGCAAACCATTGATCATTTTATCTCCATAGTTTTTCCTTTTCCAGACTGTCATATCAATTACTTCTTTTTTTAACTTTTTTTAGGGGTTGCACTAGAGTTTGCAGTAAATGTATACCTAATCCAAGTCCACTTTTAAATAAGACTATTCTGCTTGATGAGTAGTGCAGGTACCTTACAAAAACCAATGTTCCTAATTCCTCTCATCCATCCCTTGTATCTTTCCTGTCATTCATTTCACTTATACATAAGCATAAAAGTACACGGGCCCACATAATTGAATATATTGTTGGTGTTATTATTTTGAACAAACTGTTATCAGTTAGAGCAATTACCAATAAGAAAAATAAAAATTTTTATTTCACCATCACTTATTCTTTCTCTGATGCTCTTCCTTTCTTTATTTAGATCTGAGTTTCTGACCTATATCATTTTCCTTCTCTCTGAAGAACTTGTCTTCAGATTTCTTGCAAAGCAGGTTTACTGGCAACAAATTCCCTCAATTTTTGTTTGTCTGAGAAAGTCTATATTTCTCCTTCACTTTTGAAGGATAACTTCACAGGATACAGAATTCTAGGGTTTTTTCTCTCATCATTTTAAATATTTCATTCCACTCTCGCTTGGATGGTTTCTGAGAAGTCAGATGTAACTTATCTTTGCTTCTCTATAGCAAACGCATTTTTTCCTCTGGCTTCTTTCAAAATTTTTTTCTTTGTCTTTGATTTTCTGAGGTTTGAATATAATATGGATAGGTGTAATTTTTTGGCGTTTATCCTGCTTGGTGTTCTCTGAGCATCTTGGATCTGTGGTTTAGTGTCTGACCTTAATCTGAGAAATTTCTCAGTCATTATTGCTTCAAGTATTTCTTCTGTTTCTTTCTCTCTTTTTTCTGCTTCTGGTATACCCATTATGCATTTTACACCTTTTGTAATTGTCTCACAGTTCTTGGATATTCTTTTTCATTTTTTTTTTCAGTTATTTTCTCTTTGCTTTTCTGTTTTGGAAGTTTCTATTAACATATCTTCAAGCTCAGAGATCCTTTCCTCAGCCATGTCCAGTCTACTAATGAACCCATAAAAGGCATTCTTTATTTCTGTCAGTGTATTTCTGATCTCTAGCACTTATTTTTATCCTTTCTTTCTGTATCTCTGCTTACATTATGCATCTGTTTCTTGCATGTTGTCTACTTTTTCCATTAGAGGCCTTGGCATACTAATTATAATTGTTTAAAATTCACAGTCTGATAATTCCAGCATCCCTGCCATCTCTAGGTCTGATTCTGACACTTTCTCTGCCTCTTCAAACTTTGTTTTCTTTGGCTTTCAGTATGCCTTGTAATTTTTTTTGTTGAAGGATAGACACGATATACTGGGTATAAGGAACTACGGTAAATATGCCTTTAGTAACATAGTGGTAAGATGCAGGGGGAGGGGAAGTATTCTATAGTTCTATGATTAGATTTCAGTTTTTTAGTGAGCCTATGCCCTTCAGCTGTGAATTCACAAATGGTTCTCAGGTTTTTTCCCCCATTCCCTTAGGTGGTACAGGATGGCTAGAGAAGGCTGAAGTTGGATATTTCCCTTCCTCTGGGTTACTTAGGCTCTAACAAAACCCCACTAGGTTAGATTCTGGTAAAATAGTTTCTCTTGATGTCAGTAGAACAGAATGCTCTGGCATTCTAATGTTCATAATTTACATTAGGGTTCATTCTTTGTATTGTACATTCTATGGGTTTTGACAAATGTATGCTGACATGTATCCACCATTACAGTATCATATAGAAGAGTTCTACTGCCCTAAAAATCCTCTGTGCTCCACCTATTCATTCCTCTTTCCCTCTCCCAAAACTCCTGGCAATCACCAATCTTTTTATTATCTCCACAGTTTTTATTTTTCCAGGTTGTCATATAGTTGGATTCATACGGTATGTACCCTTTACGGATTGGCTTATTTCACTTAGCAATACGCATTTAGGGTTCCTTCATGTCTTCTTATGTCTTGATAGCTCATTTCTGTTTATCACTGAGTATTATTTCCATTGTATGGATGTACCACAGTGTATTTATCAATCCACCTTCAATAAGTGGATTAATAATCTTGGTACTTCCAAGTTTTGGAAATTATGAATAAAGCTGCTGTAAACATTTGTATGCAGATTTCTGTGTGGACATACATTTTTAACTCATTTGAGTAAATAACAAGGAAGATGATTGCTGGATCATAGGGTAAGTGTATGTTTAGGTTGGTAAGACTCTGCCAAACTGTCTTCCAGAGTAGCTGTACCCTTTTGCATTCTCACCAGCAATGCAAGCTCCTACGCTCCACAACCTCAGTAGCATTTGGTGTTGTCAGTGCTTTGGATTTTAGCTGTTCTAATAGGTGTCTTGTGATATCTCATTGTTGTTTTAATTTGCAATTCTCTAATGACATATGATGTTGAGCATCTTTTCCTATTCTTATTTGCCTTCTGTATATCTTTGTCGTTGAGGTATTTGCTTAGGTATTTGCCCACTTTTAATTGGGTTATTTTTTTTATTGTTGAATTGTGAGAGTTCTTCGTATATTTTGCATGCTAGTCTTTATCAGATTATCATATATGTGTTTTGCAAATATTTTCTTCCAGACTGTGGCTTGTCTTTTCATTCTCTTAATATAATTTCTTTTTTGATACATATTTCTAACTAACCAAGAAAGAAGAAATCTGCAAAAAAACGCAAAGATGAAGGAGAAAGGGAGCATAGTTTCACAGAAGTCAGCTCTGCAGCTGATACCAAATGTCAACTAATCAGAGAAAATATGCAGACTCGTAAAACCAATGGCTCTTTCCAAAGAGACTGGTTCACCCTCAAGAACACTCACTCTTCCATTTCTTACCAGCAACATTCAAAACCCTGGGGAAAGGTGATAAAATATATTCAGACGGAAGAAGTTGAGAGTCAAAATACTACAGCTGCTTTCTTCCCTAGCCGCTTCATAATTTGCCTCACACAGCTAAATTATGACATAAGTTATACAAACCAGCAATATTTGACCATCTAGGATCCTTGTTCACAGGGATGCAAAGGATGTGGATTCCATTTACATTTGATTGAAGCAATAATAGGTCAGGATTTATCTGTGTCCACTCAGAAATAAACAAATAAATAATCAAAACTTGTGTGAAATACTGAAAATAATTGATGGAGAAAAATAATGTAACATGGAAAATTCAGAGGAAAAGTACATGTTAGGAAATGACACACCAGGAAATAGAAGAATATTTTAAGCAACTCTTTTCTACTCTTAACATGCATTCTATGAAAGAAAAGGCAAAGAAGAGATAATATGTCAACAGAATATAATAGAAAAGGAGTCAGTGGAACTAAGGAAAAAGTAAGGAGAAAAACTACCAGCAAAGGGGACAGTGATCACAAAGACGTAAATCGCCTCACTATGTGCCAAGTAAAGTTTAAGTAATTTACATATTTTATATGATTTTATTCTTACAATAACACTATTAATTAGTTACTATTATTCTTTCAATTTCACTAATGAGAAACCTGATTAAGTAACTTGCCGAAGGTCACATAAGTAGCAAGTGTTAAAGCTGGGATATGAATCAAGGCAGCATTGGTTCCAGAATCCATATACTTAATTAATATATCGGTAAAGTCGGGCTGAGTTATGCTGTGCTAAAAAAACAGCCCTAAAAATGTCAGTGGCTTCAAACACAAAATATATGTCTCTCATACTACTTGTGCAGAGCAGATCAGCAGGGAGACCCAAGTTGTCAGAGTCATTTAGGGACTTAGGCTAAGTGAGGCTCTCTCTTGGTTCGTGCTTCCATGATCACCATACAGCGGTTAGGAAACATTCAGTGTTCTGCACTGGCAATGAAATGATTCTGCCTGGAAGTGACACATGTCACTCAGGCTCAAATTTCATTGGCTAAAGAAAGCCATACTTAACTTTGAGGAGTGGGGGTGGAGAAGTGCAATCTTACCATATACATGGAAGTAAGAGGAAAACTTGTACATTTGTAAATAAACCTAACGACTACCGTAACTGCTCTGCATAGTGCCTCTCCCTATATTATCCTGCCTTCCTATAGGGCCACTATAGAAAAATCAGAAAGTAATGTGGGAAAAGGTGTTGAGTACACATAAAATGAAAAATAAAAGACTATAAGATAACGTATTGACAGAAGAACATAGATTTAGATGGAAAGAAATGGCTCTAAAATACAGACAAATTTCTAAAACCTACGTAAAACTATATAAATTTCTAAAGGAAAGGACAAATTATTGAAGAAAACTTTTTTTGAACTAAAAGAACATCTGAATCTTCAGATCTTAAGGGCTTCTGTATTCCAAGAATTATCGTGAATATGTGTCTTAATAGTCAAAGAAAAATAAATTATAATATATAAGGATCAAGACTTCAGAAGAAATCAGCCTAGCCTGGGCATCCTCAGCAATCTTAGACGACACAGAGATATTAAACCTTCTGTCGTTTTGAGGGGAAACTGACTCAAGACACCTATTCCCCACCAGCATCGAGACTACAGTCAAATATAAAGGTAGCATGAAGGCATGTGTAGAATATGGGGACTTACATTGCTTTGCTGATGTAATGTTTCTGAAAATTCTACTTAAGATGTAATTCTAGGGCTGGCCCCATGGCATAGCGAGTAAGTGCGCACGCTCTGCTGCTGGCAGCCTGGGTTCGGATCCCCAGCGCGCACCGATGCACTGTTTGTCAGACAATGCTGTAGCAGTGTCCCATATAAAGTGGAGGAAGATGGGCACGGATGTTAGCTCAGGGCCAATCTTCCTCAGCAAAAAGAGGAGGATTGGCATGGATGTTAGCTCAGGGCTGATCTTCCTCACAAAAAAAATAAATAAATAAAATGTAATTCTAAACAAGTCTGCAATGAATTAAAATTTCAAGAATCAGGAATGGGTAAGAGATGGGATAAAAGGACTAGTGAATCATTTAAATGCAAATTTATGTCAAATAAAAACAATAATTGATACAAAATCTGAAGACGTGGAAATAGAAGTCAAGGAGCAGACCAAAGCATGATGAGGAAGTAGGTAATAGGAATATGCTTACTTCCTCATACTTATTAAAAGACAGTCAGTAACTAACTGTTAAAAAGTAAAGAACTAGCTATATAATCTAAAATTATAAATAACTATCTAATTACTACCTTACTTTATTGAGGTCACTGGTTTATAACATTGCATAATTTCAGGTGTACATATTACATCTCAGCTTCTGTATAGACTGTACCGTGTTCACCATCAAAAGTCTAGTTTCCATCGATCATCATACATATGTGCCCCTTTACCCCTTTCACCTTCCCTCCACTCCTTTCTCCTCTGGTAACCACAAATCTGTTCTCTCCATCTGTATGTTTGTTTGTTTTTATCTTCCACATATGAGTGAAATCATACAATATTTGTCTTTCTCTGATAAACTACAATTCTATTAAAATTAAAAACAAACAAACATCATTGATTTACTTAACAAAGAAAAGATACTCGAATGCAGAGGGTTAAGAACAAACAAAAGAGTGAGTAAGCATAGAAAAACAAACCAAATAATAACACAAAACAACATAAGAGGGCAGGAGACCCAATATGTCTGCCATAATGCTATGAAATGTAAATCATATGAAATAACTTATTAAAATTGAATGATTTTCACACTATGTCAAAATAAATGAATAACTGGAAAAATAATATGTAAAGAATATGTGTATATCACAAACTATAAATAATATTCATCACAAGTAAAGGGAAAGAATAACACAATTATAGGCTTTCCTGGTTCCTCATTCCAAGAACCTGACTTACTAAGGACATTTTCATTTTTCAGGCATTTATTGGTCAAGTTCACCTCTTATATTGAAGTCAGCAATGTATCATATTTTAATTGTGGGGTTCCAGGTGAATACTAGAATGTTTAATGTCTACGGCCCTGTGTTTTTGCAGAGCAATAGGTTTTGATACTTCAGGGTTTCTGTTTGTTTGCTTTTCTTTAAAATGTAGAGAATTTAGGATGATAGTATCTTTCTTCTCTCTCTTACAGACGGAAACTCATAATGCTGTGATGGTGAGGTGCCATGTCAAAGAAAGTGGCTCAGCTTGCCTTTCATGTAAGCACAGTTCTTTTCGGAAGGTATTAGTTCCCTTAATGCATACAGAAAGCATGAAGAAGCAAAGTTTAGTTTCTGTAGTAGAGTATAGTGAATTTAAGTTTCAAAGGAGAAATCTTAAGCCCAGATGAGAGGAGGAAAGGCAGCAGGGGAGGCAAGTGCGGCCCAAGAGCTTAGATATGACAGTCGTCAGGAATAAATAATTCAATGCTCTGAGAATTTTTTCCTTGTGGTTTTTCTATATATAAATGTTCAAATCACAGTCAGTAGTGTCTGATAGAAAACCTACTGGATTTTAAGTTAGAAGACTCAATTCTAAGAACGGATCTGTGACAAATTGCATGATATGAAGGAAGTCAATTAGCTTGAATGTGCCTCTAATACGGAGATCTCTGCCCTACTGCAAGAGCCTGCGAGGCGATGCTGTGGGATCCTTCCAAGAAGGCAGTGTAGATGGCATTACTTTTAAATATTGGACTTTTCAATAGAATAATCTTTTGAACTGTATCAAATAACCTTAGAGGTTTCTTCTACGTGAAATGTGACCAATATTTGTCTTTGAGAGATTTGAGAAGTAAAGCAATGTCTGCCAAGCAACCTTCAGAAAACAATTTATTACAGTGGACTGTCAGGAAAACCTTAAGAATAAATATTACAAAACCAATTCTCGTCTTTTATAAGACCAGAGAAACTGGCTATCGTGTTGAAAAGAGTTACTGAGCAGGAATATTATATTAAGACAGTATCTAGTCTGAATATTATCCTCTCAAAAATTCTATTTTCTCTCTTTGGATCTTAGATTTCACTTCACTTTACCTGTTTATTGATTTCCTTTCAGCTGGTATCTGGATCATCTCTTTTCTAAGTTACAACCTATACGAAAAGTGTTGCAATAAGTCTATTAGAATTAGAACAGGAGATAGGAGAACTTTGTGTCAGATTTTCAAAATGCACATTTATCCCACTTAATGGAAAGGCTTATCATATCAAATCTTTCGTAGACCAATTTACTTATTTTTAATATTGCAAAATGTAAATAAAGCAGTAGATGTTAACTTATTTTGTAGGCCTCCCCCGCCCATTTCCACATATCTAAACTCTTGCCATATAGTAAGTTCCAGTTCAGGATCAACCTCTTCCTCTAAACTTTTCCTGATCACTCTCTGGCCAACCCGATCCTTAACCCCCATGAGACTGACCTCTCCTATGGCATTTACCACTTTCTAACTTGTATTGTGTTTATGTCTTCTCTTCCCTCCTCAACCTTGCACCACAAGGTTGGAAGTACTACATTTTATCACTTTTTTCCTTTTTTTCCTTAAGTTCAGTGTTTGGCATGTAGTGGATGAATGGGTGTTCATTAAATGATTTTTTAATAAATAATTTTTAATCCATAAAAATAATTTATGGATTATTTTTGAATTAATAATTTGAATTTATTGATAGCTTTTTCTAAATTAAAAAATAAACTTCACATCAACAATTTGATTGAATATCAATTTTGATATTCAAGTTGATTGATTGAATATCTAATTTGGAACTTGTAGGAGTTCCACGAATGTAAGCTGCTATCATCAATATTTGTTAACTACTTAAGAGTTTTTTTCTTTTTTTTAAAAAACATCTTTATTATATTATAATTCACATATCACAAAATTGACTCATTTAAAGTGTACAATTCAATGGTTTCAGTATATTCAGAGTTGTGCAATAATCACCACTAAGTTTAAAACATTTTTATCACCCCCAAAAGAAAACCAGTACCTCTTAGCTGTCACTTCCCATGCCCCCCACACCCCAGCGCATCCTCATCCTCCAAGCCCTAGGCAACCACTAATCTACTTTCTGTCTCCATAGATATGCCTATTCTTGACATTTCATATACATAGAATCAAACAATATGTGGTCTTCTGTAACTACCTTCTTTCACTTGGCCCAATGTTTTAAGGTTCATCCATGTATCAGTGCGTCATTTTTTTCTGATTGAATAATATTCTGTTGTATGGACATATCACATTTTATTTATCCATTCATCAGTTGGTAAATATTTGTGTTGTTTCCAATTTTTGGATTTTATAAATAATGCTGTTATGAACATGCATATCTGAGTCTTTGGGTGGGTGTTTTTCATTTTTCATAGGAATGGAATTGCTAGTTTATATGGGAGCTCTAGGTTTTCACATTTGAGAAACTGCCAATCTGTTCCCCAAAGCAGCTGCACAATTTTACATTCTCAGCAGTGCATGAGGATTCTAATTTCTTTACATTCTTGTCAATCCTTGTGATTATCTGTCTTTTTGATTTTAGCTATCCTAGTGGGTGTAAAGTGGTATTTCATGTCGTTTTGATTTGCATTTCTTTAACGGCTGACGGTGTTGAACACTTGTCATGTGCTTATTGGCCATTTGTATACCTTTTTTTGAAAAATGTCTATTCGAATCCTTTGCCCACTTTTTAAAACAGCTTTATTAAGGTATAATTGCTAATACAAAAAAGCTGCACATATTTAACGTAGACAATTTGATGAGTTTGGATATATGCATACATCTGTAATACTATCCCCACAATCAAGGTGATAAACTTATCCATCTCCTTTGAAAGTTTCCTTGTGTCCCTTTTTTTTGTATGATAAAAACACTTAACATGTGATCTACCCTCTTAACACATTTTTAAGTTCACAATACCATGTTATTAACTACAGGCACTATGTTGTACGGCAGGTCTCTAGAGCTTATTCATCTTGTATAACAGAAACTTTATACTCATTGAACAGCAACTCCCCATTTCCCCCTGTCCCCAGCCCCTGGTAACCACCATCCTATTCTCTGCTTCTATGAGTTTGACTATTTTAGATACCTCATATAATTGGAACCATATAGTATTTGTCCTTCTGAGACGGGCTTGTTTTACTTAGCATAATGTCTTCCAGATTCATCCACGTTGTCCTAAATGGTATTATTTCCTTCTTTTTTAAGGCTAAATAATATTCCATTGTATGTATATTCCATACTTTCTTTATCCTTTCACTTTTCGATGGACATTTAGGTTGTTTCCATATCTTGGCTATCGTGAATAATGCTGCAGTGAGCAGATATTTCTTCAAGATCCTGATTTCAATTCTTTTGGATATATACCCAGAAATGGAATTCTTGGATCATATGGTAGTTCAACTTTTAATTTCTCAAGGAATATCCATGCTGTTTTCCATTGCAGCTGTACCATTTTACATTCTCACCAACAGTGTTTAAGGGTTCCAGTTTCTCCACATCCTCACCACTGCTTGTTATCTTTTTTTTTTTTTAAATAATAGCCATCCTAACATGTATGAGGTGATATCTCATTGTAGTTTTAATTTGTATTTGCCTGATGATTAGTGATGCTGAGCATCTTTTCATTTACCTGTTGGCTATTTATGTGTCTTCTTCAAAAAAGTGTCTATTCAGATCCTTTGCTTATTTTTAAATTGAGTTATTTATTTATGTATTTGCTATTGGGTTGTAGAAGTTTATTACATATTTTGGATATTAACCCTTTATCAGATAAATAGTTGGCAAATATTTTCTCCCATTCCATAGGTTACCTTTTTATTATTTTGATTGTTTCCTTTGTTGTGCAGAAGCTTTTTAGCTTGATGTAGTCCCACTTGTCTGTTTTTACTTTTGTTGCCTGTGCTTTTGGTGTTACACTCAAGAAATCATTGCCAAGACCAATGTCCAGAAGTTTTCTCCTGTGTTTTCCTCTAGGAATTTTACAGTTTCAGGTCTCACTTTTAAGTTTTTGAGTTGATTTTTGTGTATGGTTTAAGATAAGTGTCCAATTTCATTCTTTTGCCTGTGGCTGTCCAGTTTCCCCAATTCTCACCACTTCTATTTGACATTGTACTGGAAGTCCTAGGCAGAGCAGTTAGGCAAGAAAAAGAGATAAAAGGCATCCAAGTTGGAAAGGAAAAAGTAAAATTATTTTTGTTTGCGGGTGACATGATCTTATATGTAGGAAACTCTGAAGATTTCACAAAAACCCTGTTAGAACCAATAGACAAATTCAGTAAAGTTGCAGGATACAAAATCATCGTACAAAAATCAGTTACATTTCTATACACTTAACAACAAATATCTGAAAGGGAAATTAAGAAAACAATCCCATTTACAATAGCACCAAAAAGAATAAAATACTTAATGAATAAACTTAACCAAGGAGGTGAAAGCCTGTACACTGAAGACTACAAAACATTGTTGAAAGAAATTAAAGACACAAATAAATAGAAAGACATCCTGTGTTCATGGATTGGAAGACTTAATATTGCTAAAATGTCCATACTACCCAAAGAGATCTAGAGATTCAGTGCTATCCCCATGAAAATCCCAATGGTATTTTTTACAGATACAGAAAAAACAATCTTAAAATTAATATGAAACCATAAAAGACCCAGAATAGCCAAAGTGATCTTGAGAAGGAAAAAAAAGCTGGAAGCATCACACTTCCTGATTTCAAAATATACTACAAATCTATAGTAATTAAAACAGTATAGTATTGTCATAAAGGCAGACCATTGGTATAGACCAATGGAACAGACTAGAGAGCCCAGAAATAAACCCATATATATGTGGTCAACTGATCTTCACCAAGGGTGCCAAGAATACATGTGGCAAAAGGGCAGCCTCTTCAACAAAGGTATTGGGAAAACTGGACATCCTTTGTCCATTTTTAAGTTGTCTTCTTAGTGAGTTTTGTGTTTATGTATTTGAATAGCATCCTTTATGAGATATATATGACTTGCAGATATTTTCTCCCATTTTGCAGGTTGTAGCATTTGCAGCAGTTAGTCTTCTTAAACTATATTGAGACTGCTGTTCAGAAGACAATGAAGTTTTGACTACATTCAACAAACATTTTTAAATTGCTCTTATTGACTTACAACACAAAGCAAGGCAGAAACAGTCTTTACTTTCCAGAATTTTCAATCTGAAGGGAAATCAGAAAATTACTTTTTGTAAATTTTTGTTTAATAATGAAAGAATTTTAGGCTATAAATTTGTCTTGGAATATGGAATTATCTACATTACTCTTACTAGCCTACGCTATTTCAAATATAGGTTGAATTTCCTAAAAATGGCAAAAAGGATTAAATTAGGGCAATTTTTTAAAAATTGTCAAGTGCAAGAGAAAGAAATAAGATATATAAAATTGTAACGGAGGAGGAAATGACAATTACTTGGATTTACTTGGAAAATTCAAAGATTCAACAAAAATTACTGGAAAAAGAGAATTTGATAAATGCCTGGGTACCAAATGAGTAAGCAGAAATTTGTAGCCTCCATATGCACAAACAACAAGTTAGAAGATATAATGGGATAAATCAGTCCATTTACAAAAGCAATGGGAAAATAGGAAACGTCTATGTGTAAATTTAACCTGAAATGTACAAGTTATATGAAGAAACTATAAAACAGTAATAAGTGATGCAAAAGAATAAAATATGTATTCAGAAAGGACAATTCAATATTGAATTGTCTGTTTATTCTATTTAAGCTAATTTATAAATTTAGCATGATCTTGGTAAAAACGTCAGCAAGAGTTTTAAAAATTAGACATATCCAAAGTTCATAGACAAAAATTAAAAATCCATAGAAATGAAGAATAATGAGAGGGGACAAATATCATAAAATATTCAAATATGTTATCCTTAGAAACTTCCAAGGAAATTGCAAGTTCAAATCACACTGAAATAGGGCTGGCCCCATGGCTTAGCGGTTAAGTGCGCGTGCTCCACTGCCGGTGGCCCGGGTTCGGATCCCGCGCGTGCACCGACGCACCGCTTCTCCGGCCATGCTGAGGCCGCGTCCCACATACAGCAACTAGAAGGATGTGCAGCTATGACATACAACTGTCTACTGGGGCTTTGGGGGGAAAAATAAATAAATAAAATCTTTAAAAAAAAAACAAATCACACTGAAATAGTTTATTTAATGATGATGGCGTTTCAAATCAACAGAGGAAAGATGAAATCATTCAAAAAATGGTGCTAAACCAACTTGATAGCCATTTGAAAAAAATAAGGTTGGATTCCAATTTACATATTTTACTAAAAGAAATTTTAAATGTATGAAATATATAAATAGTTAAAAAAAATTAAAAACCTAAATTCTTAGAAACAACCATTGGAAAATATTTTAAAATCTCAGAGTGAGGAAAGCTCTTATAAGAAGTACACCACAACTTGAAACTATGCCATTAAAGATTGGTAAATTCAACTACATAAGAAGTTTCTTGATTACAAACTAAATCAAAAGATAAATGGCCAATATAAAAATACATGCAATTAATCTCATAAAAAGAAATAATTACCTTGATACATAAAGAGTGTCTGTAAGTAAAGAAGAATAAGGTGAAGAATGCAACAAAATGTGCGCAAATAATTTGAACAGCTTATTCAAGGATCAGGAAAGCATAAGCATATTCTTAAACTCCGAGATGATCAAGCTTACTCAAAAGAGAAATGCAAGCTAAAGTTAAGAGATACATGTTATCACTTAGATTGGCAAAGATCCAAAGTTTCTGTTAGTCATAGACTGGGAAAACAGGCAAATTCTAAATATGGAAGAGAGTGAAAATCTTTCAAGCTGTATAAGAGCACATTGGAAATACTTATCAACATTTAAAATACACATATCCATATCCTTTTATCCAGCAACTCCATAGCTAGTTTTTATATATTTTTGGTTGTTTATTTTTAGGTATTTTAACTCTATCCTTGCTACTGCAAAAGTAATTTCTTTTTTCTATTGCATCATCTAACTCTTGCCTTTATATTAGGAGATGTATTTAAATCATTTCATAATTATTCCTGTGAAACTACCCCATTATTTGTAATGGCAAAGTATTAGATACAAACTATATGCTCTTAGTAGCAAATATTAATGATACATATTAATATCCAACCATTAAAAAGAATATAATATTTCTTTATGTACTAACATGAGGCAATTTCCAAAATATATTTTTTATTTAAAAAAAAACAAGATGCAGAAGAGTAATTACAACTAGTATATACACAGAACATCTCTGGAAAATATCCCTCCCTAAAATGTTGAGATGTTCCCTCTGGGTTTACCACAAAATTCTGCAGGTGTTATGCCATCTTTTAATCAATGTGTAAAATCTACTTTTGTTATAACTGAATATCTAACCTGTTACAGGAACATAACAGGTTAGGCAGTGTAGGCAGGTGATATAGTGATAAGGATGCAGGCTCAAGACTACCTGGGTTCAAACACTGCTTCACCACTAACTAGCTATGCGTCTTAGGCTATTTATTTGTTGTGCAATATTATGGTCATATCTAACTTGTGGGAAAATAAGAACACAATTCATAACACATCAAAATTCTTCAAACAGTGCCTGGCACACAATAGGCATTCAGTATATGTTATTAGCTTTTATCATACTAGACAACTGAGCTGAGAAGACTGAACAGAGTGGTAGACTGTGGGGACAATTTGCTGTGAGTAAAAGGTGATTTGTGGTTTCTGGAATAAACTTTGCTGTATAAGTATGGTAGAGAGCACAGTGCTACTCAAAATGGCACCACGCCAAAGAGCAACAAAGTAAAGTAAGTGATGATGTGGATGTTTCTACACAATCTGATAGAATTAACCTTAGTTGTATAGCTCCTAATGTGGTGTAGTTTGAAGATCCATGTTTTTTGGTCTCCAATTTTGCCAACAAATTCTAAAGTTTCAGACTGTGTCTTGTAATTTAAAATGGTAAGAGCTTCTAACGTAGTATTGACCCTCTTAATCCCATTTAATGCTTTTTGCCTTTAATTCTCAAATTCTTTGTTTCATTACTGTAATCATAACCTTACTTTTCTTCTCCATCTCCCCATTTCCTCTTCCTCCTCCTTCTTCATTTCATTTTCCTCATTGATTTGTGTTTGTATGATAAATGTTTTCTCATATTTTCCCTTTATGTTTCTATTTTGTGAGTTATTTTTGCAGGACAGAGTGGGATTTTGGTTTTGCCTTCACCAGGGATACTACTATTTATATAGTTGTTTAACTCACTTACATTTGTTGCTTTTACTCATTTATTTAGTTCTATTTTTGATATCTAGTTTAATGTTTTCCAAAAAATGTTTCCTTGCCATTTTCTGTTTTCAAAATCTCCTGCAATGTGTGCAGCTTGTTTTTACGTTAGTAATTTAGTTTGTTTTTAACTTTTTACGTTCTCATTTCTTTTTTAGAACGTATTTTAGCTTATACTTCTCTAAGTGTCACTGTCGATAATAAAACAGTATCTTTTAGTCTCTCTGTGCTCCCCACTCATAGTTGGTCCCACAATTTACATACTTTAATTTACATATTTGACCCATCAACTTCTTTGTTAAAATGTATACAGTCTGAGATTTGATATCTATATTATTATTATTAATTTGTATTTTCCCCAATTTAATTTTGACATTTGCATTCTTTGGTAAAACATTAAAGTTATTTTTTAGATTTAACTATACTTAAACAAGATAAGCCATCAGTGTCATACTATAATTTTTCTTTTTTTGATTTACTTTGATTACTTTGATTTACTTTTTTCTATTTATAATTTACTTTGATCAATTTCTTGACTGACTGGAGCATGTCTTCAAGAAGTTTATCTTTTTTTTTCCAGAGAGAACACAGTGGTGATAGTTTCTAATCCTCTCCATATCTAAGAATATCTTTCTGTTGTCTTTATACAAGAGGATAACTTGACTGTGTTTAATATTAATTTGTTACCACCTTTTTCTTGGTGAGGAAGATTGGCCCTGAGCTAACACCTGTTGCCAGTCTTCCTCTTTTTGCTTGAGGAAGAGTGGCCCTGAGCTAACATCTGTGCCCATCTTCCTCGATTTTGTATGTGGGATGCTGCCACAGCATGGCTTGATGAGTTGTGTAGGTCCATGCCCAGGAGCTGAACACATGAACCTGGGCCACTGAAGCGGAGCACGTGGAACTTAACCACCATGCCACCACCGGGCAAGCCCCTGTTACGGTCTTTTTTAATGTAAAAGTTTGCAGATATTTTCCTTTGTGTTCTGGCCACCAACACATGGATTACAGAATACACAGAATTTCTCTAAGTGATTTGACACTGAAATAGTATCTTTGTGAAATACACTGTAGAAACATTGATCTAATTAATTCCCTTACTCTAGTCAGAACTACATTGGAATCATCTGCAGATGTATATGCAAACCAAGCTGGTTTAAGTACCATTATGGTTGATTCAGTCAAATAGTCATAATTATGAGTTTTGGACTGACTTGAGTTGTTCTGTGACTAATTCTTTAAGATGACTGAATAAACTTCAGAAAGCATTTTCTAATATTTATTCTATTTTTTAAGGAATTAGAGGTTGGCTACAACTATGATATAGTGGATAAATCAGAGCATTCAACTTAGAAGTAACTGGCGGATTAATATACGTATATGCCCACACATATATACGTATGTATGTGTGTGTGTGTGTGTATCAACTCATAATCCTCTCTTAATAAGTTTTTAGAAATATTTGCCTTTGTGTCTAGAAACATTAGCAGCTACTAGTAAGAGTGTGGTGTCTATGTGAAATATCTGTTCCAGACATGTCCCTGTGTGTGAATATGACTAGAAATGTTTGTAAGATATTAAAATAAAGAAGAAAATGGAAGAATTGATACTATATTAAAGAAGCTTCTTTATGGTGAATTCTCTGGTATTCAACTCAATTAATTTTCCTTTTGTGTGTGTGTTGATAATGCACATTGGTCTACAAGTTATACATCTCAGAGCCCTTTGCTTTTTTTCTCATATTCTTGCTGAGACACAGCACAGACTCAGTCCTTATCAAGCACTCAACCAATCTGGTAGTAAACGCTCAGCTTAGCATTTGTTGGTTTAATTATTTGGTTATTTGTTTTCCTTTTGGAAGGTATAAACAGATGGTAGTTTCATACTGTAGATGACATATGTTTATCACGTAAAAGATATTTCTAAATTTAGCGAAATGAAATATATAACCCTAGGAAAAATATCTTTCATTCATTCTCCTTTGCAATTCCCTTCACTTTTTCTTCTTTTGACTTTTATTTTTCCATTTATATATTTATTTCCTCTCCCCACATCCATATCATTTCTGCTTTCCTTTCCTTCCCTTTCTTACTCTCATCCTTCCTACGCTCCAACCAGTTTCCTCTCCCTCTGGCGCTTTTTGCAATTGTTTTCTAAGTATGAAATAAGGTCTCTCTCCTGCTGCAGCTGCTACTTCATCCCCTGCTGCACTAAATTGACACTTGGGCAAGCAATGGCTCTCGTCAGTCACTCCGAAGCTGCTACTTCCAGAAGTGTCGATTTAGTGCAGCGGGGGATGAGGTGCCAGCTGCAGAAGTAGGGCACAGAGAAAATCCACAAAAAGCTCTGCCTCCCCTTATTGTATGCGATATTTAGTGGAAAGAAGAGAAGGAAAAGGCCACCAGGATCAGAGATAAAAAAAGTGGAATAATAAGAAGGCACCAGGACAAACACTGGGATTAAAAACCAAGCAGCTTAGTAACTGTAGCAGATTCATGGATGGACTGCAAGAGGCAAAGAAAAGTCTAAATTGCTGTTAAGTTTCTTTCACTTGGTTTTAAAACTGGCTGAAAATACTAAAAATCTGCATGCCTGATCTGTCTTGGATGACACGTATTCATTGGTCAAGGAGATTTCCATAAATATCCTAAAAAGTACACGAACAGCCTACTGATTTGGGTGAGAAATCAACAGTCTGCAATGGGAAACGTGAAAGCTCTCAACTTTCCTTGGCAAGTCTTGCTTTTCATTTCCTGTTGACATAAATACCTACTTTGCTTAATTGAAAGTCCTCTGTGAACATTCACACTCCAGGCATCCCAGTTCACTGTAAACTCCATAGGTAACACTTCCAAACCTATAGTAAAAGTGTAGTTATATGTAAATACACAATTCTAAAGACAAAGAGGTTAATCTTTCAGGAATATCCTCTCCTCTGTTCCCCTCTGTTAGTTCAGATAATTTTATTTTTTTCTGTGAATATAGAATCTACTCTACCATACCCAGAAACAGAATATGGAGGATGAATTCCACAATGTTCCGTGCAAGGTATTTCTATTGCATACATTAGGATTTTTTTAAGTAACCATTTTAAAGAAAGGCTTGTTTCAAAAGTGACACTGTAGAAGCAAGAAATGCCCGTGTTACTTGTACTGGATTTTGACCATTGCATTCATTATGCACTCTTTGAGGTCAATTGCTGTGGTAATTTGCTTCTCATATGAAATGTAAAATGGAAGTGTCTTTTGTGTCAGGGAGTTCTGATATAGCTCCTTGAGAATGACCTAGTATCTAGGTCAGTTGGCTTTCTTAAATCTGAAATAAATGAGGTCTTTGATAGTGTAGTATGATGACTGCAGGACATAGATTAAAGGAGAAAGGGGCTTTTGCTGAGACAATTGGGGAAAAAACTTTCTATATTGACTTATTTTTCTCTCTTCGTATTAGGAAATGATTTTTATCAAGGTGCTCCTTTTCCTCATGACTCCTTTGTTTGTTAAATATATTTAAGAATATATTTGAGTAGACACATTTTAAGTGTCTAAGACACTTAAAATGTGTCTACTCAAATATATTTAAAGACACTTAAAATGTGTCTACTTAAATATATTTAAATAGACACAATTGCTCCTTACTAAGTACTAAAAGAGAACATACAAGAAAGTGGTGACAGTCCTGTCCATCAATTTGGGAAGGTATAAATGCACGATCAGTGAAGGGATAGAGTTAATTTGGAAATACTGCTTGGAACAGGTGGACTCTCCACTATGCTTTAGACTTAAAACAGCAGAAAAAGTTGGACTCTGGAGGATAAAGTGTGCGTTGTGGAAACTCAAAATCAAATGTGAGGGGATTGGCAAGCTGTCTAACTTCCCAGAAGTGGAGCTAACAGGAGAGATGAATATGATGGCTGCTGTGGGGATAAGAAGGGACTTAGACAAACTGATAAGATCCCTAAAGAGTTAATTTGCCATATTAGGTTGGTGGTGAACTCTACTTTACAGGAGAGACATGGATGAAGTGGAAGGAAATCATAATCTAGGAGGATCATCTTAATTTTTCTGCCTGTTCATTAATATTGGGCTTCCTTGGGGATTCCATTCCTGGCCTTGTTTTCTTCTTCTTCTACATCAAGAGCATTCAACTTGGATTCCACAGATGGATCTCAAGGGATCTATCATCTCTTGAATTGCCCTTGAATTTTGCATGAGTTTTCTCAGGGCAGAAAGTGAATGGCCTCTTTCTGATGCTCAAAGGGGTCTGTAGCCCTACATTTAATGATAATGTTTAACATGTGTTAAATGCCAGGAACTATGCCAGGCAAAGTTCAAAGTGACATACGTGTATTAACTGATTGAATCCTTAGAATGTTATGTAAGGCACTACTATTATTTCCATTTATAGACACGACTACTGAGGCAAAAATAGGTTACTTATGTCTGAGATCAGAAGCTAATAACAGGAGGAGTTAGAATTTGAACCCAAACACTGTGGACGAGAGCCATACTAGATCATACCATATCATTTTGGTTTTACGTGATTGTAGTTGCTTTTATATTTCCCCATAGGTATATATCACATTAAATTTAGGAGCCACTTCCCTAAATAGGCTTCCTGGAAAATCTCATCCAGAGTTAGGGTTTCAGCTACCACCATTTCTGATCATTCTCCCATTCATAACATCAACCTAATGCTTGTTCATTAACTTCAGAACATTAGTTCCAAAGGCTTACCGTACAGCTCCCCCTGGCCATCCCACAGGTACGTCAAACTCAACATGTTTAACACTAACCTGACTGTTCTCCTATCTTCTTCATAAATGGCTACTCTTTCTGTCTTCCTGAGATGCTGAATTAATGGCAACAACACATGGACCAATAGTTTAAAATCTCTTTTCTCTCTTTATACTCTTACCCAGTCATTGAATCCTGGTAAATCTACCTATTTAATAACTCCTTCTCTCCATTCTCATTTCCACTGTGTCAATACATAGTGGAATAGTTAGATATTTCTTTCTTCCTTCCCTTCTTTCTTTCTTCTCATCTTTATTATTAACTAACCTTCTACCTTGTCTCAATCAACACATTTCCTAACACGTCATTCACACTGTCCCCAGAGTTACCCTTCCCTCCCTCTCTTCTTCCCTCCCTTCTTTCCTTCCTTTCTCTTTCCCCTCTTTCCCTCCTTCCCTCCCTTCCTCCCTCTATTCCTTTCTCTCTCTTTCATTCTCTCACTTTTTGAAATTGGAAAAATACAAAACAACCCAAAGAAGAAAATAGCAATAACCTATACCTTCACCACAGAATTAATCATTGTGAATATTTAGGCATATTTGCTTCTATTCTTTGTTCTTTTTTTTTGTGCAGCCATAGCCTCAGCTGTGCTTCCTCACTCAACTGCCTCCTGCTAATAATTGAGCTCTGGCTGTCATTGATTTTTCTCTAAACTTTGCCTGCTTTTATACTTTCCTTTTTAAAAATCCTCTCATTAACACATTAATTGTTTAACAGAATATTTTAAAATTTCCAAATGCATGGACATTTGGCAATTTTTGTTGTCTATTTATTATGTAATCTTTATGGGTATTAATTGGTATTATATTTGTAATGGAAATTGTAAGTCACATGGTGAAGTGAATAATTATTTAGACTTGTCATTAAATAAACGTGAGACATAAAGGAGAAAGAAGTTAAAAAAAATATTACCTAAGGCATGGGGTTGAGGATGATCACAGTGACAGTTATGGGGAAGATGAAAGAAATATCCACTAATTTAGAGGAAAAGAAGAATGAGGACCATGTTAAGTCAAGTCTTAACTATTCACAAAATGGTGGCTGATAAATAAAATATTTGAGAAATAATGAATAATTAGGACCAAAATATAAAGGAAGTTAAAGAAATTAAAGGTGAGAGGTTGACACATATTTACTAGATATGAATACAAAATAATATGATAGGTTTAAACAAACATTAGAATTTACATGTGCAAACATAGTGTTTTGTCCACACTGCATTGAATTGTAATTCATCTTTTTCCAAATGCTCAATTCTTCCACTCAACTGAGTTCTTTAATTCTTGGAATAATATCAAAATATTCTCTTTAGCACCAAAACTAATGCTAAAATATTTATTGATTAAAGACAGAAAGAAGGGCCGGCCCCGTGTCATAGTTGCTAAGTGCGTGCACTCTGCTGCTGGCGGCCCGGGTTCGGATGCCGGGCGCGCACTGACGCACAGCTTGTCAGGCTATGCTGTGGCGGCTTCCCACATAAAGTGGAGGAAGCTCGGCACAGATGTTAGCTCAGGGCCAGTCTTCCTCAGCAAAAAGAGGAGGATTGGCATAGATGTTAGTTCAGGGCTGATCTTCCTCATAAAAAAAAAAAAAACAGACAGAAAGAGAACAAATGGAAAGGAGGGAAGGAGGAAGGAGAGAATTGGGACCACGCTCTTTAAAGCAGTTATACTGTGGGGTCATATAGTCATTGGAGTGATGCTCCATTGTTCAGAACATTTTGGAGACTTTCTTTTGGAGACTGTCTTAAAAACTTAAGGATTTTTGAAAAATTCTCAGTGGCAAAACAACTTTACCTTTTTTAAACTGGATTTGCTTTTGGTAATACTCAGAAGTTAGCTGCAGCCAAGTCTATAGACTTTTCAATAATAGCACATGGGATTAGAATATGAGGTGTGACTAAAGGATAAGAACACCGATTTTCTTCTGTGGTTTATAAACTGTTTCCTGAAGACAACACTACAAGAGGAGCCATATATTCGTTTATTTATTTTTTTAGCAAATGACACAAAACTGGATTAAATGCATTAATTCACGGGGTCATTGTTTCAATGATAAATATTAATTTATAGATATGAATTTTGCCATGTTAATAAGTCATTCCTCTTATTTGTATTCACCATTTTATTATGAAAAATTTCAAGGATACAGAAAATGTGAAAGAATTTCACATTGAACGTCTGTATACCTACCACCTAGATTCTGTCATTAACATTTATTTTACCTGCTTGTCATATTCATTTAAATATCCATATATCTATCTATAAATCCACTTTATTTTTTTGACACATTTCACAGTAAATGTCAGATGTTAGTACATGTCCTCCTAAATATTTCAACATGAATGTGATTAATTAGAATTCAATATTTGCAAATTTGAGGGGGGTGTAAAATTTGTATACAATGAAATACACAAATAGTATATTTCAAATAGTGTAAAGTCACTGAGTTTTGACAAATGTATACAGTTGTGGAAGCCAAACCCCTCTGAAGAACGTTACCACAACCCCAGAAAGTTTCCTAATGTCTGTTCGAAGACAATCTTCACGCTCAACCCCAGTTCCTGCATGCAGAGGCACTTCTTTTTCCCACTGTAGAGTCATTTTACTTGTTTTAGAATTTCATGTAAATGAAATAATATGGTTTGAGTTTTTTGTATAAGTTTTCTTTCACTTATCATAATATTTTTGAGATTCATGTTATGAGTTGTATGTACAGTAATTTTTTGTCTTTTAATTTCTATCATTCCATTCTATAATTATATCACAGTTCCTTTATCCATTCTCCTCTTGATAGACACTTGTCTTATTTCCAGATATTGCTTATTATGAATAAAGCTGCTACACAAAGTTTTGTATCTCTTGGGTAAATATCTAAGAGTGGAATTGCTAGGTCATTGTAATAATGTATGTTGAGTTCTATAACAAACTGCCAGACTTTTTGCACCATTTTACATTACCACTAAAATGTATGAATTCTGGTTATTCTACAACCTCACCATTATTTTTTGTTGCCATTCTTTTTAATTTTAGTCATTTTGATTGGGTCCACAGTGATTTTTCATTATTGTTTTAATTTGTTTTTCCTTGATGACTAATGTTGTTGGGCATACTTTCATAAGCTTATTGTCCATTCACATACAGTCAATTCTTGTTATTTGTGGTGGTTCTGTTCTATAAAGTCGCTGCAAACACTGAATTAGTGAATACTGAACCATTGCTCCTAGGGGAAATAAAGTGTTAGGTTTCTGCAAGCTTCTGGTCACAACATTTTCATCAGCCAATAAATACATAAACCGTTTTTATGTTTGTTCTGTTAAAAGACATCTTACTTAATATGTATTGCTTATTCATTAACCTTGAATTCTGCCAAGAGCACTGTAACTCACGCCTGAATGAAGTGTATCTAACACATGTATTTTCTCCATAAGGCACCATGGTCAACAGTACATGAATACACACACCATATGTAACTGAAAATAATTTGCATTCTCCAGTTTTGTATAAATATAATTAAATCAGGGTGGTTGATAGTGTTTTTCAGATAATTTATGCCTTTATTAAATTTTTGTTTAGGTTTTCAATTAGTTGCCAAGAGAGAAGCGTTAAAATCTCCAATTATGATATAGGTATCGTCTATTTTTCTCTTTAAATCTGTCAATCTCTGATTCAGATATTTTGGTTGATAATTGTATGTCTTCCTGATAAATTTACCCCCTCATCATTTTGAAATAACCATTATCTCAGATAATAGTCTTCATCTCTAAGTGTATTTTTTTGTTGTTGTTTTTTTCTTTATTTTTTTCTTTTTTTAAATTTTTTGTTTATTGCAGTAACATTGGTTTATAACATTGTATAAATTTCAGGTGTATATCATTATACTTCTATTTCTGCATAGATTACATCATGTTCACCACCCAAATACTAATTACAACCCATCACCACACACACGTGCCGAATTATCCCTTTCGCCCTCCTCCCTCCCCCCTCCCCTCTGGTAACCATCAATCCAATCTCTGTCTCTATGCGTTTGTCTATTGTTGTTATGATTACTATTTGCGTGGTATATCTTTTTCTAACCTTTTCCTTTCCATCGATCCGTGTCTTTATATTTTAAGTGCATCTCCTTTAGACTGTATTTAGTTGGGTTTTATATTTTCATTCATTCTGGCAATCTCTGCATTTTAATTGGAATATGTATTCTATTAACATTTTTGCAATTTATATTATAAACAAATTTGTATTTTATACTATTTACATTGTTATATTATTATATTGTATTAATATTATTATTTATAATATTACAAATATCAACAATCATAAAATTTGTTTCAGTAGGACACCCTTAATGTGTATATAAAGCTTTATAGTTTCTTTAAGACCCAACTTGGCATCAATCTCTCCAAGATTTCCTTTAATACTCCATCACCTCAGGTTCTGAACATTGTGAGTATACATCATAGTATATTCCTTCATTTACGTATGAGTGTGTTCATTCACCACAGTGTGTTACGTGATAAATTTATGTGTCATTTCTTCCACTAGTCTGAGAAGTCCTTAAGGAAGAGAGTTATGTCGTATTTTCAGGGTGATGCCAGGCATGATGAATGCACGTTGGATTGTGCTTTACAGTTTAAATGGCATTTGTTGTCTTTCCACAGAAACCCTCTGAGCATGCAAGGTACATGTGATCATCTTTATTGACAGATGAGGAAAATGACACTCTGAGCCATTTAGGGACTTGCTCAAGGTCATATAGCAAGAGAGTGGCAGAGCCAAGTCTTCGTGTTTTGTGCTCAGAGCTGAATAAGTAGTTGGTATTTTACTAGTACAAAGAATTTTTCTTGCTTCGAAGCACCTTTACCATTATAAGATAAATATTAGTGTAATTAGTGCTAATCCTTACCACATGCATGTTATTTTAATTGATCTAAACATAGAGTGTTTGTTTTAAGTAAAAACAAATATATGTATATGTGCTTTTCAGCTGTTTGATTAGTCTTCCTAAATTTTGTTGGATGAAACACTTGCTGTGGGATTAAACAAATGCGTTAAGGCAATGCTATAGATTGCACATATAGCATCTAATTTTTTCTTGGAACTTCTTTTTTTTTTCTACTGTTAAACATTCAAAGTCCAGTTTTTCATTGCTATTGATACTAGAGAGAATCTAGGCCACCTAGGAACACTCTACCCATCTGTTCCGAACATACATTATTAAACGGGAGGCAACTAGAAGGTAGGTGAACATTTGCCAGCTGCAAACTAAATTCTCTGGAGCTTTGGTATAGTCTATACATTTCCGAGGGTTCACTGCCAGTTTTTGACTGTAGGGAATTTTAGACTTGGGATATTTGTGGGTTGAAAAGTTGCATCGAAATTCGCTACACTTTTATTATCCTCAGTTTGTAATCTTTGGATAGAGTTTTCCAAATCCCTGGAGTCTTTTAAACCACATGGATTGGTTTTTTTTTTGTATTCAGTCTTCCTAGCTCTACTTGTTTTTCAAGAAACAAATAAGCCATTTTACCTGTGAACAGGACACAGGGGGTCCTGATGAACACCCTTTTGCATGTATTTTTGGAGCCCACAGGAATTAGTTTGACTATTTACAGATTATAACAGTTGGTAGTTGAATGTTTTATTTTCATTCCCAGTTGGTGCAATATGTTCACAGCTGATGCAATGGCTGGCCCATTTGATTTCACATATGGTCCACTATTTGGGGCCTCTTAACGCTTTCTTTTGTAGTTAGTCTTCTCTAAAGCTATCATGTATTTAGTTTTGCTTTTGTCTGCTGGTCAAATGAAGAAAAAAAAAACCTCTGAACCTTGGCAGCTGCAGAGGAAATCAGCAACTCAGTTGATAAAGATTCAAAGAACTGGGTCAAAATGTCCCAGGAAGAAGATTTTCGTTAAACACTGCAAACAAACAGAACGCTTCTCTCCATCGCATGAGCCTGAGAGCACACACACAAACATAGTGTTCTCTTTTGTTTTTCTCTTTGAAGCTGTGCCTAAGCTGTTCTCAAGTGCTTTCAGCACGGCTAAGTGTCAGAGAGACCACGCTGTCCTAGGCATCCATTTACGTTGAAAAACACCCTGCCACAAGTCCTTTATAAAGTATTTCCTTTGGGGCAGTTTTTACAACTTAATTTCTTTGCTGCTAAAATTCACTAAGGAAGATAGTATTAAAAGTGAGCTGGAGTCTCTTTGCCAAGACTGATTTCACAAAGCATATTAGACAAGAAGAGTAGAACTGCAAAATTAATAACATTGAAAACCCAAACGCAAGCACCCTCCAGCAGTCATTATAATGCGATACATAGTCAGTGTTTATCCTGACTCTAAACTATAACTGATAAAGCCACAATCTCATAAAAAGATTATTTTCAAGACTATTGCATTACCTTCTGAGAGCTAAAATACTCATTTATTCATAGTAGCAGATTGTAATAGCTCTAATTCCCTGAGAAGTGGGCATTGTATGATAATTGAGTGGGCTGGAATGTTAATTGTCCTCCACTTCACCTCTAGATGTTTAACTGCTTATCTCTTCAACCAGCAAAAAACAATGCTGGTTTATTTGTGCCTTACTGTTCAGATAATTTTGTGAGCTGAGTAATTTATTTGTAATAAAGAGAAAAAAATGTCTGTGCAGGAGAAATATTTAAATTCTGCCATGTTTACATATTCAAACCAATTGGAGATGGTGTTGTGTACTGATGGAGTTTTCCAACACAGTTGCTTTTGCAGTACCTGGAGAGTAATTGGAAATGCAGCAATGTCAGTAACAAAGAGAACAGCGTTAACAGGCGTCACTAAATCAATACTGCGTGGTTAGTTTTCTACACTATTTTCTATTAGGAGCAACTTGTGTCAAACCACATGGCTAAAGTAGCCTCTTATTGTTCAGAGGGCCATACTGGTATTCCGTGATGCTTCTTGTCAATCATTGAGAAGTGGAGGACTGTGCCAACAGCCCATTTTGTGGATTATCCAGACTTGTTACCATTGCTGCTGTTTTCACAATACCTTCCTTTTGGGGCTTTGTAATAGTACAAGGGAGTTAGACAGGGGACAATGGAGAAAGCCTAGTATCAGACACTTAGCTATCATTTGTTGAGCATCTGCTATGCACCAGGCATTGAGTTACCTCTAATTTGCACAACATTCTTGGGATTTTTAATATAACCTCATTTTATAGAGGAATGTAAGAAAAATCATCCAAAACTTGGGACTGTAAAGGAGGAAAAAAACTTATCCTCTACCCTCTTAAGCTCAGTGTTTGGAGACCTGAGAATTAAACTGACAAGAGACAGATTAACAGGAAAAAAAGGCATACAATTTTTATTGATATTAATATCTCTATGAGCATGAGAGCTTCACAGGAAGCAAGTGAAAATTCAAAGAGATGGTTAGACTCAGGGCTTATATACCACTTTAACAAGAGGCAATAAAGTGTAGAGAAGTGACTAGACAAAGGAAAAGGAGCTTGAGCTTCTAGGGATGATAAATTGTGGGAAAGTGACTAGGAAATATATGGGGGAACTAATGGGACATAAGGGTTATTTTAGTGAGATCTGTGTATGCAGACTCACCTCAACATCAACTCCCTATCTCCAATGAGGAGAGGCACTCTCTTTTTCCTGGTACAGGGAGGGTATCTTTCTCATGAGAAATTTATGCCCCATTTTTTAGGCAGATATGGGGACGGCAGAGAGCTTTCTCTTTGTCTGCTATTTCTCAGTTGCCTTTAGCTCAAAACAATGCTTATGCCAAAGCTGCATATTTTGGGGCAGCATATCCTGACTTCCTTCAAAAATAAGGCAAAGAATGACTACTTGTACTTTCAAAGTCATACTGACACATTTTCCAATAAGATGAACCAAGGGTTATTTAATTCTCTAAGGACTATTTCTTTGATAGTTTTACTATGCACTATTGATTAGGGAACAAATTTTGTGAAAATATGTGTTATTTTGTAGATTATTGTCCAGTAGAAATGTAAATTAGTTCTGTCCAGCAGAGAAGATAAATAACCTCAAGGATTAAGATCTTGTTCTCCTGTAGGATATTAAATTGTTTTATCTCTAATTTAGAAAATTTATTTCAGCATGCTTTGCCTGACGGGCTTTATAACTGTTCCTCAAATTCTCCTTTGTACCAGTTTTACCATCCTCATTAATGACATAAATCTTTAACACATGCTTGCTTTTGTTTGGAGGAGAGTTATGTTTTTAACTTTTCTGAAATTATATTTTGATAGGATTCAACTGAATCTCAGAATTGATTTTCCCAAGTTGACATGGTTATTGAGAAGCTGTGTCGGAATCCAGGTTTGTTTGATTCTGAATATCTTGATACTTCTATTTCACTGTTCATCACCCAATTTTCCATCTTCTTAGATGAAGGAATATTTCAAGTACAATTAGAAATATTGTGGTTCTGCTTCTAAATCCTGAGTAGCTCTACGGCTTAATCTTTTTCTCAGTTTTGTCCAGACTTATTGTCTCTGTAGCCTAAGTAACTAACACACTGCACTGTCCACAGTAGGAACACAATAATTACTTGTTACTAAATGTATAAACAAGTGAAAGAAGGAAAGAAAAATAAGTAATTGACCATATGCCCAATTGATTAACAGACTACTTTAATGCACATAGATCTCAAAGAGGGAAAAATAAACAATAAATTAAAGATATTTTAGGGTAGCATTCTTGAGGTAACAAATAGAATCTACTCTATAAAACATATATGTCCCTGATAGGATTCATTTCTAGATCAATTTATAAATATTTGCCTTAATTATGAAAAGATCTTATGCTAAGAGTCAGGAAACCTAAGTCTCACCTCTTACAATTATTGGCTTTGAACCTTAGGCAAACCTCTCTGGTGTTATATCGACAATTGCTGAAATAATATCATATTTACCTGATTTACTAGATTGCTAGATGACTTCTTGAACCCCTCAAACTTTTGGGTTTATGGTTTTATGACACTATTCCTTAGCAGACCAAAAGGATCTCCACCCTTGCTTTCTTTCCTTAGCTCTCTTGTTGATAACTGTACTACAGTACTAAAAAAGAACAAGAAAGTCAATCAAGATACTGATTAAGTGCCTACTGGGCCTCAATTTCCTTATCTGCATAATAAGGATAAAAATGCCCATCCCTCAGAGTTGTCATAACAGTCGAATGGGATGATGTATGTAAGCCTATAAAGGATGTGCCCAGTATGCAGCGTTGGCATTTGTTGGAAGAGTTTGTGAAACCCTCTCTTTGCCCAGAGCTCCAGGACGAACGCATCTTTCCATCACCTTAAACTATTGAGCAGTTCAGAGCCCCAGTTGCAGAAGACTTGTCCAGTCACCACTATGGGCTCTGAATGTCACGTTGGTACTTCTACAGCTGTGATGAACTGGTTGGCACCAGGCAGCAATGGGCAAGACAAAGACATAGAATCTACAAAAATCTGCACTGGGAAGGGAGCAGTGAGTCTTTGGCCTTCATCCTCCTACAGGGAAATCCCAAGCAGTAGCCCTGTGAGCCCTCAGGAAACCCCGCTAATGAGAAAGCAAGCCAGGGTATGGATTGGGGAGCCATCTGCCTCCAAATGAACATTAATATGAGGGAGAAGTTCTCTGAAGTGGAGTGACAGATGGAGCCCTCAAAGTTGCTCTGCCCACCCTCCAGACTCTTGCTCTCAAGTGGTAGCTTGACTCTAGATCCTTGACCGTAGCTTCCTGACCAGCCTCCTGATCTCTGAATATGGACCTTGGTTTTTGGATCAGAACTATCTGGAAAGAACTGCAAGAATCTTAGTGCTGATACTCTGCAGTTGGAGAGTTGGAGAAGCCTCGTTACCTTATCCCTTCTTCCTGATATCATTGCTGGCCAGGTCTGGGTGTTGGCCCTGCTGGATCAGGGTGACTCCACCAGTGTCCCCAGGTCAGGGTGTTTCTACTCAAGAGGAGACAGGGAGCCTGAATTGGTGGTGGGTGCAATACTAAGTTTCCTGTCTGGTATAGTCTGAAGACCATTAGGTCATGTGTTCACACTCTCAGGCCAAAGTCCAGTTCAACTCACACATTTTGTTACTTCTGTGCCAGTTGGCTCCAGTCCTTCCTGCCTGATTCTTGACTACAAAGTTAGCTTTGGACGTAAAGATTCTTGGACTTGCAATCAACACATGTCCTCACATTTGCTCTCCAGAAATGGCAGTAGCAAAAAGATGTCATAAGAAAATTGACATTGGAGCAATTAACGATAGACATTAAAAAAAAAATGAAGGGTTTAGCATTTTTCTGACTCTAGGTAATATGGTAATAAATTTCTTTGGCTTCCAGCCTCACAATAATGCTTTCCACTACTTTTTAAAAAAATTAGTTGCCATGTCTTGAATCCACAAATTTAGCCACTTTTCCATAGTTTCACCATGCATAATGCATGCTACTTTAGCAGTTTCTGGAGTGGCCTCAACTCACGTACAGTTATATGAATTTCCTTCTTCTTTTGCTAGATGTTCTATATTGTTGACTCATTAACATCGAATTCATGGCCAAAAGCACAATAACTCATGCCTGAATGAAGCCTACCTAACACACATATATTCTCTGTAAGGCACGTTACAACTGTCTTCCTCTTAGGAACAGCAGGCAGCATTTCAGCACTATACTTGGAGGCCATTTTAAACACCAAAATCACCAACAAAAAACACAAAATGCGAAAAACATGGCACTCAATAGACTGGAAAAAGGACACTTATTTACAATATGAAAACCAAAACAAAAAGGCAGAGTATTGCTTTGTTTGACTTCAGCTGGGAATGTGTGTGCTGTTGACAAAAATTTTTTGCAACACTGCTCTTTCCCAAATGACTGTGAAAGTGAAACAAGCATTGATTTGGGGTTACCAATAAATTTTAGCAAGTAGGTGAATTCACAAAAGTGGAATCGCTGCATAATAAGAATCTAACGTACTTGGCGATTTCTTAAATGTATTATAGAGGCGGTATTGTGAAGAAGAGGAAGAATGAAAGAGAAGTCTGAAGTTTCTAGAAAAATTAGGTGTTGTTATCAGAAAACGGGGCAATAGATTTTAAATAAAGCAATAAACATCATCTTAAAGAGTGTTTCTTAAATTTTACCAAGATATCTTAGTGCAAATACAAATTCTGCTTTGGCAGGTTTCAGTTAATTTTAAATTCTGAATTTCTCACAAACTTCCAAATGACACCAGGGCTGCTGGTCTGTGAGCACACCTTGAGTAGCAAGGCTCGATAGCCATGTACCACCTTCCTGAACTTGGGCAGTATACTTAATCTCTGTGTCCCAGTTACCTCATCTATGAAATGGGTAGGATAATACCTCCACTGGTTTATTGTAGGATTAAATAAAACAGTACATTTAAAGCTCTTAAAACGGTGTATGATGCATAGTAAGCCCTCAGTAAAGGTTACTGATGATAATGGTGATGAAAAAGCACGCTCCCATTTTTCACATTCTAAAGAGCAACAAGCCACATACATACCAACAAAATACTCTTATTTAATTTTGCTGTCTCTTCTTTTAATATCCAGGCTTCGGAGGGTAGTTTATCACCATTCTGTCAATCTCTTAAGTTGCTTTTTGTTCTTTAGCTTCTGTCCCCACCACTGCCTAACATATGCTCCCACTAGCATCACCAGCAACAATTTTTTAAGACCAGTAGCATGGAATCTGGTCAGTCCTTATGTTGTTATGTTATTAGACATCTTTGTAACAGCTGGCCCTGCTGATTTTTCCCTCCTTCTTGAAATGATCTTTTCCTTGATGTGGTAGATTAGATCATTGCTCCTAATTCTTCCCTTCTTCCTTGAATTAGAATTATATATCTGAGCTCTCTATCACATGACTTTGCAGAACCTCCTTCTGGAATGGGCAAAATATACTTCCTGCCACATTGATATTGGGTTGCACCACGTGACTTGCTTGGGCCAATGAAATGTTGGCAGAATTAGAATGGACAGTTCGAGGTCAAACTCTTAAGAGGTAATCTGTGTTCCTACTCACAGCCTTGAGTTCCTGTGATCTGCCATTAGGAAAGCATTCTAGGGGCAGCTGCTGACCCTTCAGCCTGGGCCCCAGAACAAAGACATGTGGAGCAGACCTGAAAACATCAAGAGCCCCGGGGCCCAGCCTGGGGCAGCTTGGCACTGTCTAGATAAACTGAAGTATAGCCAATCTGCAGACCCATGAGCATGAAAATAAATTTGTTTTGTTGTAAGATTTTGTGGTTGTTAGACAGGAAAACAACATCAACAAGCAAAACCCTGACAAATATACTTGATTTCTGTTACTTCACTCTCTCTTAGTTCTTAGATTTTCTTTTCAGTCTCTTCTTTGGACGTGCCTCCCTCAAAAAATTCTAAAACTATTTGTGACCCTTGGGATTTGTTCTTAGAACAACTTCACATTTCACTCTTTAAATTATCCTGGACAATCTCGGTCATGCTTATGTTTAAAACTGCCACCTCCAGTGTGATGAGTCAAGGTTTTCACCTATGCCTAACCTCAAGGATTTCAGACTCCTGCCTGGGGTTGTCAGCTGGATATCTCCCCCTGGATATGTTATGGACATCTCAAATTAAAGATTTCCATAATCAAACACATATTTTCCCCGACTCCCTTATCCCTGTTCCTTTTCAGGAATGAACCTCAGAAATGAACACCAAGCTCTGTCCTGCCTTGAGGCCTTTCCATCGTCACTATTCCTGCTTCTAGTGAACATTGCATCTGCGTTAAGCAGCTCATTCTCACCCATCAGCCGCAGCCCAGATACCTCCTGAAAGAATCCTTCACTGACTACCCTGCATGAAGGAGCCCCCTCCACTCTGTTAGTTAGAGACTTTAAAAATTACTTCTCCTTGTTTATTTTCTTCGTAGTACTTAAAGGCATTCATACTTACTCATTCATATACTTATATAACTATCTCCCCAACTAGAATTTAAAGTCCATGAGGGCAGCAAATTTTTTGACCTACTGACCATATACACAGTGCCTAGCCTAAGGTTGGCAAAGAATTGTTTCCCGATAAATATTTCTGAAAGAATGAATAAACTTGATTTCTATTCCACTTTTGGATCAATGGCTCTATCATTCATCTAATTAGCTATTCCAGAAATTTGAGAGCCATCCTTAAGTTCTTATTCTTTCTCATTACTGCCCTACCAGTTGTCAAACTTAAACTTTTATTCCAAAATATTTCTTATCTCCACCTCCATCCTCTTTCTCCTCATCTGTACTATTACTGCTATACTCAAGCCTTCATTACCTTTTTTCTAGTCTATAGCCACAACCTCTTGACTGATCTTACCGTATTTTGTTTTATCTCCCTGTATTAATCTGATCTAACTTGCAATAATGGTGCATAACAAATAGCCCCTAAATCTCAATGATTTAAATAACAAACATGTATTTCATGCTCATTAACCTGTAGATCTGCTGTAGTTTGGCTGAGAATAGCTGGTGTTGGATTGGTTCCAGGCTTCGAGTCAGGTTCATCAATCTGGAACTCAGCCTTAAGTAAGAATGGCTAACTGGTACCTGTTCTTCTCATGGCCAAGGAGGAAATCTAAAGAGAGTTGGAGAAAACTTGCAATGCCTCATAAAGTCTCAGCTGGGAACCGAGATACTGTAATTTCCACCCGTATTCCATTGGCCAAACCCAACTCCAACCTCAATGGGGTGGGAAAATTACTCTACAGACTCTAGTAGGAGGCACTGCAATTCACATAGCAAAGGTTATGAGTATATAGTATGATTACAGGGAATGAATGAAGAGTTGAGAATGATAATATAGTCCAATCAATCACACTCAATATCCTTTCTTTGTATGATTCCCAAAGAGATCTTAGTGAAAAGCAAAACTTCGTGTCACTCTCTTTCCTAAAACTCTTTAATTATTTCTTATACTATAAGATAAAACACAAACCATTCCTACCTGCTGCTCAGGCCTCCTCTCCTCTTTCCATTTTATGCTCCAGCAACAGCAAACTGCTTGTAGTTCCCGGTTGTTCACACCAAGCTGTTTCATGCCTCTCTGCCTTTGCTCATGACATTTCTGCATGGAAATGCTTTTCTCACCCTCCATTCCATTACCTACTGGCTAATTCCTACTCATTCTTCAAGACCCAGCTCACGCATGACCTAGTGGATGAGTCTTCCCTGACCCATTCCCACTTTGGTGTATCCATAATGCCTTATGCATTTTCCTATCTTGGTATTTATCAGGTTGAATTGAAATTATCCATTTGTGTATATTTGTGTGTGTCTTCTTTTTAGATCATAATTTTCTAAGGGTAAGAAAAAATTGAGAAACAATTTTTAAAAGCTATTTATGTCTCTAGCATCTAGAAAAATATGTGACATGTAGTAGGCACTCTTAAGTTTTGCAGAATGGGACTACAACAATTCCTCTTTTATTGCACCAAAATTTACTACTCTAAGCTTTAAAAAATTATACTTCATATTGAACAAATCTGTGTTCACTCAGGTCATACACTTTGTAATTTTAGAGATTTAGGCCATATTCCTTCTTAGTTTGCAACCCCAAACTTTCTCCCTGAAGAGATTCACCAATACAAGGCCTGGCAGTCAATGTCTTGGGTAGTAGAATACTACACCTACCTCAATGAGTTATAGCACATACTTTTTTGCTTGGTCTTCTTTTGGTTGAACTTCAAGGGTTATTAGCCAATAATGCTGTGAGAGATGTAATGCTCCACCTCTTCATGAAGGAGTGGAGGGTGGGATGTCAACTAGAAAAGGAAAATGTGGCCTTAAGATGGAAGAGTAGAGTGAGGAAAGATGAAAAAGAAGGAAAATCTCTGGGTGTCCAGGGACTTGATTATGTTGCAACAACTGAAAGATAAAAGAACTTTGTCTTTTGTTTTGCTTTGTTTTGTTTTTTGTTTTGTTTTATTTCTTTCTGGGATGAGGAGTGGCAGGCAGAATTTAAACTAAAGACTCTAATGGCAACTGTCATGGCATGATGACTTCGGGTAATCATTGGAAAGATAGCATTGAGGTAAAGTCTAATCATTTTATGGGCAGGAGTCATGAATGAGAATAAAGAACTCTTCCTTAATTGACATCATTACATTACCCACCACCCCAAGGCAACAGGTAAGCAACACTTAAATTGTCTGTTGCTTCCATTTGCCTTTGTTAATTTCTTTGGCTCATAACTCACCCAGTGGCAGTAAAGAGAATAATTTTTAAATGGCAGACCCCAGAACTGACACTTCCAAATGAAGGCTATTGTAACAGCCAATGTATTCTTGTCTGTGCTTGTGTTTTCTTATTAAGCTTGGGGGAAAGTAGCTACTTTGCTCCTGTGTTTTCCTTTGCTTTAGGAAGTGGTATTTATTTTTGCATTTCTTAACAGCTGCTTACTTTAGGTAGCCATGCTGGTTCTCTAGGACTGTGAAATTTATGACAGATATGTTAGTATTTTGAAGTGTTGTCTACCTATTTCCTTGCTGTTTGTTTATAACATATCTTCTTCAATCCCTCCATTTTTTTTAATCCTTATTTGCCAGCTTTCTCACTGGTTTTTGGGGAGTTTTCATTCTAATGCATGCTAGTGTTCAGGTCACTTCAGGTTCTTTTATTACAACTTTTCTTACTTTTTCTAAACCCAGCTTCTGGAAATATGCCCTACCTTGATCCCTTATGCTCAACATCCCTCCTTTTTTTCTGAGATATTTTCTTGCAATTCTTCCATCTTGTCTAGTGTAATTCAAAGCTTATTTCCACAAAGTCACCAGAAACATTCAGGTTCTGTGTCTGCCACTCTCCTCTTACCCTCACCTCTCCTCACCCTGCCACATTCTCTCGATGTCCCTATTGTCACCTGCCGTCTTCTTTGGATCTTATGTCTGGCCACTTCTCAGGAGTGGAACAGTTCCTCAGCTTGGTAAGTACCCTTCTTGTTCTTCTCCAAATGTCTCCTGAATTCTACTTCCTCCTGGCACTGGGGCTTTATTATTTTCAGAAGCAGCACCTGTGTGATTCATGCCTTGTGAACATTTCTATCTGGCAGAGAGGCTAATTAAGTTCTGTCTATGACAACGCAATAAGACATTGAAGAGTAGAAATAATAATCGCTAATATTTATTAAGCCTTTATTATTTCAGGTGCTGATCTCAGTGCATTATCTCATTTAATCCACATAACAGTTTTGTGCAGTGGGTACTGTATTATCTCTGTTTGTCTGATGACAAAGCTGAGTCATAATCGAGTTAAAGAACTCACCCAGTGACACCTAGTAAAGGGTAGGGCTGAAAGAACAACTTTACTTCAAAAGAAAGAATTAGTTATAATTACTGCAAACAAAAAGTGTGGAATGGTTATTTAGAAAAGACACCGTTTGGACTACCCTTGGTATTTATGCGGAAGATAGGAAAGGGAATGTAAGCCCTTCAGTTTGGAGATGAGTGAGAAAATATGCTAGCTTCTAGGACAAACTTGACCTAATTGTACAAGCAAATTTGAACAGAACTTCAAAAATTGTGGAGTAGAGTCAGATCACAGCATGACGTCCAAATAGTGCTAAGACACTTGTCTTAGTCTGCACAGGCTGCTATAACAGAAATATGGTAAACTGAGTGCCTTATAAACAACAAACACCTATTTCCTACAGTTCTGGAGACTGGAAGTCCAAGATCAAGGTGTTGGCAGATTCGGTGTGTGGGGAGGGTCCACTTCCTAGTTCACAGGTGACTGTCTTTTCACTATAACCTCACATGGCAGAAGGGCTGAGAGAGTTCTGTGGAGTCTCTTTTTTAAGAACCCTAATCCCATTCATGAGGGCTCTGCCCTCATCACCTAATCACCTCCCAAAGACCCCACCTCTAAATACCATCACATTGGGGATTAGGTTTCAACTAATGAATTTTGGGGAGACACAAACATTCAATCTATAGCAACACCCCTGGTTCAGGGCTCAGATTCAGGTCTTTATGGAATCTAAGCACTGAAGAGGTTATTATACTCATCTCCTTACGTAATTATTATTTCCAAATAATAGTTCTGAAATAAATCTAAGGAATTTAATAAAGTTCTCATTTTTTTTCCATGATGACTATTTGTTTCTTTCCGTGAAATACTCTATTCTCGTAAAACAAAAAAAAACAACTATTGCTTGGTGCCCCTGTGTTGGGCAGTGCCCTAAACATATGCTTAATCAGACTATTAAGTAATCTGTTCCTTTACAACAGTATGAAAACGAACAATGAGAGGCAAAACTCCCTTGAAAACAAGGTGATCTCCTGGGAAAGTGTGAGCCACAACCTGCAGCCCATTTTGGAGACAGTTCCAGAAGGTGAGTGACATTTCTTTCTCTTAAACCCCATTCTGGTCCACCACCTTTTCTAGAGCAAGGAGTTCTTCAAAAATAGGAGCAGCTCCTTTTCTCCTTTATAGGACTGACCACCAGATGTTTCCATAAAGACAGTCCAGAAAAGAATGTGGTCCAGGAGATGACCAAAGGGCAGACTCAAAAGACACTCTTTAATACAGACTCATAACAGCTCTCAGATGTCTCCTTCCGCATGCAAAGGTTTCAGTTTATACAAGTGTGAACCAACTACTAGTGTTTTGACCTTGACCTTGACTCACATCAATATTCCTCCTCTTCACAGGTGGAACAAGCCCAATAGGAGAGACTGGAGTTCCTTTGAGCAGGAATATGCAAAATTTGGTTTGTGTGCTGATGTGTGCATATAACTTTCTCAAAAGGAAGGAGTCTTAAAAAGCCAAAAATCATTATAAGTCATTGTCTCATTTTTCCAGCCATTCACCCTAAAAAATACATACTTAGTTGCACTGGGCTGATGAAAAACTGTTCCTTCTTATTTTAATTTAGCTGGTAACATAGATTTCCAAAGTTCTGTCTCTTATCTCTTATTCAGAATCTGTCTTGGAGGCTCAAAATAGAGACAAGACAGGACTTCCACATGGTGCATGTACCAGCTAAATTTTAATAAGGAGGAACTGTTTCTGTAGTCTAGTACACCTAATTGTATTTTCAGGGTGAATGGCTGTAAATTTGAGTAAATGATATTCCTAAATCGTCTGCCTCCCCTCTTTGTACTGCTTCAAAGAATCAGATGAAGCAGTCTCCATTAAGCAGTAGAATCAAATTTAGGATAACACACTGTTTTTTAGAAAAATCTAAACCTGTATTTAATTTTATTAACAAGAGGCTTGGGGGAACCTTGATATGAAGCTCTTTCTATATTATGAAGCAATTGCAATTTATACTAAATATGCTGATGATAAAGACCCAAGCTTCAATGATTTCCTCAAATCTTAGGTGCAATCAAATATTGTAAATGATGTTCATAAGCTTGGAACTCATTTAATGCTCTCAATTGAACCTGTTTCTCATAGCCTGCAAGGTAGAAAATCTTTCACATGCAGTAAAATATCATTCGCTTATTCATTTCATTCACTTAATAAGAATTCCACTCAATTCAACTAATATTATTCATCCTCCTGATATATAAGTTAAAGTATGTTGCTATAGGGATTTAAAGATTTGTTTAAAAAAACACCTTTGCTATCAAGGAGTTTATTGTATAATAGTAGTTTTAGCCAAGCACATAAATTCTTCCTTTAAATGTAGACTGGATTAATATTTTTAGCACAAATAAGTACTTTGAGGTTCAGAGGAATATGAGATTACTTTTGAATGGAGGATCAAGAAGAATTCTTAGAGAATTTGGCAACTGAATCCAGATAGGATTTAGACTAGTGGAGATGGGTACAGAAATAGAATTATTTTGTTGTATGTTAAAAAGCCACTTTTATGTATCTTTTCTGCATATGCAAGTGTGCAAATGGAAGATACTATATTTGCACTATACATTCTTTTCTGTGCCTTTTTTTAACATTATAACTCAGAGTTCGTTTGAAATAAGTACACAGAGATCTGGGTTATAAAAATTTATGTACAATATGTACCATAATTCATTATTACTTTTTATCTTATTAAAATTTATTTTTAATTAAAACCATTTAATTATTGTATTAAAATTTTGTTCCAAAATTTATTTAACCAGTATAAAATGAATGGCACTTCCATTATTTCTATTCTTTTGCTAGTTAAAAAAATGATTTGACCAGTCCCTCATTTGGAGAATTTAGATTATTTCAAGTCATTGTTAGTATAAATACTGTGGCCATAGACATTCCTGCTCATGGGTACAAGACTTTGTGCAGATAAATTTCTGCGTGGAAAAATTGCTAGGTCATGGGATATGTGTATTTAATTTTGATAGATATAGCCAAACTGCACTATACAATGATTGACTTGTATTCCCACAAACGATGCATGAGATTACTGGTTTCCCTACACTATGTCTTACACAGAGTATTACTAAACTTTGATTTTTATCTATTTAATATATGAAAAGTGGCATTACATCATACTTACATACTTTTTATTGCAAGGGAGTTTACGTATCTTCTCTTATATTTAAAAGTTGATGACTGTGATTCCAGCAATAGCAGAAATGTTTATTGCAAATGAATTCTTCCACTGAACACAACTAGAAATGTTGTTCTCTCTTCTCCTCTCCTTCTCCACCCATTCTCTCTCTCACTCTCTCCATATATACAGCACGTTTTCTACTGAATGAATATCCCTTTCGTACCATCGTTAAGTGGAAAAATCATAAGTCAAACCATGGTAAGTCGAGGACCGTCTGTATTATCTGGCTCTTTAAGGAAAAAATTTGCTGACCCCTTCAAGATGGCTCTGGTTTCCTTTGAAACTTAGTTTACTCACATCAAGCACTGAGTGGAGGAGGTGGCTTCAGCTACGCTGTGCTGTCCAATACAGCAGTCAGTAGCCACATGTGGCAGTTGCGTTCTTTCGGCGTAGCTGGTCTCAACTGAGATGTCTTATTAGAGTAAAATACACACTGGAGAAGCCGGCCCAGTGGCATAGTGGTTAACTTCGTGCACTCTGCTTCAGCAGCCTGGGGTTCTCGGGTTCGGATCCCAGGTGTGGACTTACACACCACTCATCAAGCCATGCTGTGGCGGCGTCCCACATATAAAGTAGAGGAAGATGGGCAGAGATGTTAGCTCAGGGCCAATCTTCCTCAGCAAAAAGAGGAAGATTGGCAACAGATGTTAGCTCAGGGCTAATCTTCCTCACACACACACAAAAAGATACACACTGGATTTCAAAAACTTAACATGAAGAAAATGTTAGGTATCTTATTAATAATACTTATATGCACTACACATTGAAATTATATTATGGTTATAATGAATGATATGAATACATTATTACAATTAGTTTCACCTTTACTTTTTAAAATGTGGCTTCTATAAAATTTTCAATTACATATGTGGCTCATATTTTTGGGTCACATTATATTTTTTGGACAGTGCTGACCTACAGGAGGAGTACACCAGAGAAAGGGAACAGCAAGGACCAATGTCTGAGATAGGAAAGTAGCTCTGATTTCAATTATTTGGATCATATTAATAACTCCTTGGCTTGGCTACATTGTCAATAGAATGGTTCAAGATTATTTTCAGAGAATTATATAAGCACTTCTTTTTCTATGTATATTAGCTTTGAATATTTTTTAAAATGATGATTATGTACCAATGTTCACAAAAATCAGGAAATTTTGTTAAATAGTCAAGAGCAAAAATTGGTTAATCACTCAATATAGCATAGTAATGGAGAAATGGAGGGTTTCCAAGTCAGAGAACTGGAGTTCAAATCCTGACTAGTATATTCTAACTAAGTAAACCTGGGAGTATTATTTAACATTTCTGTACTTCAACTTTTTCTTCTGTAAAATGTGGTAAATTTTGCTGATTATGACATTGTAAGAACTAGACTATATTTTATTTTCCATACATATCTTTTGTTTTATACCTTCATAATCTAGTTCCTTGTAATTTTCCTATGGAATCCTGACTTTCTCCTTAATTTCACTGTTGAAATCTTATTTATCTTCCTGGTTCCATCTTGAATATCTTCTTTTTAATAAAATACTTTCTGATCCTCTTTTCCTTGATGCCAGATGTGCTCTCTCCTTGTTTTGAATTTAAAGCAATTTATAGTTTATTTCTTTAAAAGAATTATTATGAAGCATTTTTAGTAAAACAAAAAGGTTTCAAGAATAATATAATGAACACCTGTGTACCCACTGCTTAACTTAAGACAGAAAACGTTATTGTGTTATACTTCTGAGTCATCCATGCAGGGACATGGAGTTCTACTTCATTCACTCTCATTATTGAATAATGCCCTCTCCTATGATTACACCACAATTAATTTATCTATTCTCCTATTTATATATAATTTTCCTTTTTGATAATTTTCTGTTACTATAAACAATGGTTTTTATGAACATACTTATACATGTGTCTTTGCATATATAAGTAATAATTATCTGACATATTCCTAGGAGCATAAAAATGCCTAATTGTTCTCCATAACAACTTTACAAATTTTCACTCTTGCTGACAGAGTTTCTACTTCTTTGTCTATATTTGAAACTGCCAAACATATAAACTTTTGCCAATCTGATGAGCATAAAGTTGTGGAATAGCATTGTACTTTTAATTTGCCTAGTTAGGAGTAGGTTTGAGCATATTTTCACATATATATTTTGTCCAACTTTTTTCCCCAATTGCCTGTTTATATCTTTTGTTCAATTTTCTCTTATGCTGCTTTGTATTTTTCTTGTTGATTTATAGGAGTTCTTTATATATGCTGGATGCTAACATTTTACTGGTTATATGCATCTCAAATAATTTCCCCCAATTGGTGGCTTGGCTTTTCACTTTTTTAATGATTACTCATACTGCACAGAAAATTTTATTTTAATGTATAGATATTTGACAATCTTTTCTTCATGTAAGAGCTTATTTTGTCTTGTCTAAGAAAGGCTTCCCCTTCCTGAGGTCATAACACTATTTTAACTTTCTGTTTAAATTTTTTTTTACCTGTTTCTAATTCCTTGAATTTATTTTTGTTTATGATGCTAGATTGAGATTCATTTTGTTAACCACAGAGATAATTAATTGTGTTAGGTGGGATTCCTTGGGAAATAGACTCTGTGATGGAAATTTGTGCCCATGTGGTTTATTGGGGAGATGTGAATGTAAAAATATGGAATGAAAAGGAAAAAAATAATATGAATGCAACAGGAATTTTTGTAAAAGAATGTAATAAATAAAGACATTCAAAAACCTAAATGAAGTAGATTAACATCTAGAAAATTAGAAAATGCCAAAATCATTACAAGAAGGAGAATATCTGACTACATCAAAACCTATTAAAGAAAATAAAATGTTTACCTAAAAGCCTTCCTTTAAAAAAATGCCTGACTCAGACATCTTTACAAGTAAGTTGTAAACAAATTTTCACAGAACAGATAATCTCTTTTTCCAAAATGTAGAAAAATAAATTCTGTCTAATTTATCTAATAAGACTAGTATAACACTGATTACATAGCAAGATAGAATACAAATAGGAAAAAGTTCCATTTCACAGAAAGAATACTGATGTGAAAATCCTAAAAAAATATTAGTTAACCAAATATAATTGTGTATTACCTAAGAATACATCAGACATCCTTCCATTTAGCCCTGATGGAGTCAGTGGTACTAGAATTATAATTCCGCCATAACCAAGAAAATAAGAAAAAAAAAATATGAAGCCCCTCTTCTTTTTTTTTTTTCAGATTTAACAACAGGCAGCACAGCATATGATCTCTTAGAGAAGGTAGACAAATGAATTACTATCTTCCCTTCTTTCTTCCTGGAGGCACTTTCCAGACTATAGTGTAGAGAGAATGAACCCAAGCAGCAAACACAGGTTTCTTTGAATTCAGGAGACAAAACAGAGTTTGAGGAAACTGAGACGACTGAAAAAGGTATATATCTATATGTCTCTAAGATTTCCGGTTCTCTTAATGATATAAGAACAAAGACTGGATTTATATGGTATCCTAAACAGCTAAAAAACTGGACAAAGTATATGAAGAAACTGTTTTCAGACACTGGATAACCAGTGGCACAAGGCTATGATTCCTGAGAGAGAGAGGAGAGTTTCACAGAGAGAACTCTTGAGATCTGCAGAGTGGTCCATTCAAGTCTTGGACTGAGTATTGATGGGCATATGTGTGGGATAAAACTCCACGATGTTGGGGAAAGAACTACTGGAAAGCAAATAATTATCAGAATTCACACAGTGCTGAGAATGTTTGTGCTCCCATTAGGCACAGTGAAGTTATCACAGGTAACATGAAAAATTAGGTAGATTCCCTGAGCGATGGGGCTAAATTAGCCCTCCTGCTCCTTTTGACTGATCCCCACTAACTTAAAAGCAAGTATTGCAAAGATTAAACTGATTCCTACTAAATTAAATGCATCCAGAACATTTTCCAATGTTCATAAACAACATCCAACAGTTAACAATATAAAATTAACCATGTTCAGCATCCAAAAAATATTATCTGGCATGCAAAGAAGCAAGAAACTATGACCCAAAACAAGAGAAATACCAGTCAATAGAAACAGACACAGGAATGACAGAAATAATAAAAATCGGCAGGAAAAGATGTTAAAACAGCTATCTTAACAGGTTCCACATACTTAAAAATGTAGTGAAAGCATAACAAGATGAGGAGAGAAAGAAAAGACATCAAAATGACTGAACAGAACTTCTAGAGATGAAAAATATAACCTTTTAAATAAAACCTATATGTACAAATTTTGCTAGATTCATAAAATGGAATAATACTCAGAAATAAAAAGGAATGAACTACATGTCTTCTCAACATCAATGAAATTGCAAATATGTTCATTAAAAGAAGGCACACACAAAAGTGAAAGTGCTATATGATCTAATTTATATGAAACTTTAAAAAGGCAAAATTAGTGACAGAAAGGAAAAAACAGTGACAGAAAGAACATTATTTATTTCCTGGATTTACAGGTAGAGGTAACATGACTGCAAAGGGATAAACACAATTTTTTTGTGATGGAAATGATCTATGTCTTGACTGAGATGCTAGTTATGTGGGTGTATACAATTGTCAGAACTCATTGCACTGCACACTTAAAATGTATGCACTTCATGGTATATAATTTTTATCTCAAAAAGCCTCATTTAAAGAGAAAAATATATTATGCTCTAATCAAGTTTGCTATGTATAAGAATGAAATGATGGTTAAAATTAGACAGGATATCCATTCCTGATAAAACGTATTATTAAACCAGAAATAGAAAGGAATGTCCTTAACTTTATCAAATGATAAAGATGAATAAAACCCCAATTTTTTGAAACATATTTAATGAAACAACTCTATAGGTATTCCCGAAAAGGCTAGAATCAAGACAGGATGCCCACCATCACTGCTATTATTTAATGCAATGATGAAAATTCTAGCCAACTGCCTAATTAGGGAAAAAGAAATAAAAGTTTAATAATTGGAAAGGAAGCAATAAACTGCCATTATTTACAGATAATATGTTTATCAATATTTAAAAGAAAACTACATACAACCAACAATCCAATTATTCTAACTAATTGGAGAGTTCCGCAAATTTGCTGTATAAACAAATTAAGAATATTTCTCTATAGCAGGGGTTGACAAACTATTTCCTCTTGGCCAAATATGCCCATCACCTGTCTTGTATACAAACTTTAATTGGAACGTAGCCATTCCCATTTGTTTACATATCGTCTAGGGCTTCTTTCATGCTACTATGGCAGAGTTGAATAGTTATAACAGAGATTCTCTGGCACACAAAGCCTAATTATTTACTATCTGGTCTTTTACAGGAAAGAAATTACTGACCCCTGCTCTATAACAACAATAGTCAAATAGAAAACATAATAGAAAAATAAGATGCAATTTACAAAAGTAACAAAAATTGTCATATCTCTATAAATTCACCTAACAAAGGATGAATACCACCTTTATGAAGATAATTAATGCTTTTATTAAAGGACTTAAAAACAGATCTAACTAAGTGGGAAGATATTCCATATGTATGGATGGGGCAACTTATCATTATAAGATATAGATCTTTAACTTATAAACTCAAGGCAATCCCAAACAAAATTACAGATGAATCTTTTTAGGAATTTGGCAAAATCCTTCTAAACTTCATATGGAGGAATAAAGATTCATAAAAAGAAGAGTTAAGAGAGCTAGTCTCATTTTCAAATATTTAAATAAACCTCAAAGCTATTTAGTAAAAATAATATAGTATTCACTAAGAAGTAAGTATACCAAAGGAACAGAACTCAGAAAGAGATCCATTTATATATGGGAAAAAATGATGATAAATATATCATCAAAAGTGCATGTATGCATTATTCAGCAAAGTGTGTTTGGAAACAGCTTACTCTTTATAAAAAAATAATAAACCTAGATCACTAATTTACGCTATATACAAAAGAGCAGTTCTGATGTATTCCATATGTAAATGTAAATAGTAAACTATGAAACTGTTGAAAGAAAAGGAGGAAAACTATTTTATAACTTGGAGCATGGGTGGGGAAAGAGTTCAATAAAATTCCCAAAAGCAAAAATCATGGTACAGAAAAATGAATGGATTTTTCCATATGGAATTAACTATTGTTATCTAATGAAGGATGCTATAGCATATAGTATATAGTACATAGTAATATTATATACTATAACATATTCATATATAACATATAATAATATGTTTTATAATATATAACAATACACATATGGAAGGAATTCCTGAAATCAAAACAAAAAAAGACAGGAAATCAATTCAAAATCTGCAAAGGTTTTATAATTCACAGAAAGGTAAGCCCAAGCTGATCATAAATTTCTTAAAAATACTCAAACTCATCAGTAAAAGAGTAAATACACCAAAAATGAAATAATTTATATCCATAAGTTAAGAAAAAAAATTATGAATAAAGCCAAATTTGTAGCAAATATGAGAAGATGGGAATACTCTGGCACTGATGATAAGATTGCAACTATTGTAAACAACCATCTGCAGTACTCATGAAATTACATACATCTACCAACTTACTTAGGAGTAACTTGTACTGAGTGTATGTACACTTACTGTGTATGTGGACATCTTGATTACAGAGTATGTGTTCATCCCGCCCACTATGAGTACATCCTTGATGAGTATTTCTTCATCCTTCCCAAGTATATGCACCTCTTTATATCCTCGCTGTGTACGTATATGTGCTTAAGAGCACGGATTCATCCTTAGCACCGTGTGTTCATCCTTGCTGAGTATGTGTTCATGCTTTCTGAGTGGGACTCAGGAAGCCCAATCTTGTAATACATCTTAGAGAAATTCTTGCAGAGGTTCATAAGAAGACACATACGAGGGTATGAAACCGAGCCCGAAGAGGTTAAAAAGTCTTCCCTGGGCCAGAAGAAGAGAGCAGAAACTTTGAGCTAAGCTTTGCTAACTGCAGCTGTGCATACTCAGCATAAGCAACTGTTGCTGAAAACTAACTAAGTCTTTCTGTCCCTCCTTAGTATACGAGGGAGCTGTCTGTCCCAGGAAATCAGGTCCAGACATCAAGATTCAGCCTCACAAGGCCAAATGCAGGCTGAAGATGAAAACTTTCCCAGAAAAGTCCAGACAGTCAAGGGAAAGAAATTCTGTCTTCAAGGTCAAATGTAAGCTGGCGGGAAGGTACCAGCCAGCACATCCACATGCTCCCCCTCCCTTGCCTAAAACCCCAGCACATGCTCTCCCTCACTACCTTTAAAACCCCTTGCCTCCCATCTTTCGGGGAGATGGGACAAATTTGAGAGCTCTTGTCTCCTGGCTGACATCACCCAAAATAAAAACTCCTTCTTTGCCATAAGCCTAGCGTTAGTTTTATTTGGTCCCTCTTATGTGGTGGGTAAAGGACCTGGGTATGTATCCAGTAACAGGTATATATCAGTGTCATAGCAGAGAGCTGAAGGCAGTCTAGTTGGGGAAAAGTTAAGTAAATGTGGAAGATGCATACTTCCAAATACAATGCTGCAGTTAGAAGACACAAACTAATGGTATCAAAGATAATTGGATGCTTATAAAAATTGTATTGAAGTAATAAAGAGAGAGAGCAATATTATTTATATAAACTAAAACACATACACACAAAAACACTATATTTTAAAAGAATACATACAAAAGGATATATCTAAATACACCAAAATATGTACTTAGTGGGGTACAAGAAGAAAGGGAATCAGGATCTAGGATGAAGAAGGAAGGGAATAAAAAAAGAAAGGGGCCTTGCATCAACATGATGGCTTGTGCATATATATGCAAGTGCCCTGCATAGGCAATAAGGTGGATGTACTCCTAAATTTATGAAGTATTGTAGCCCTGATGATGAGGAATACAACGAACTCAACTTTTTGTAACTTTCTCAAAATAAGAAATGAAAACAAAGACAAATGAAAGAATGTCAAATTCAACTTATAAAGCGTCGATGCTCAACGGTAGCATACACTGAGCATAGCTGAGTATATATTATAATCCTTCGTGAAGGTATTTTAGCACATCTTTACCAAAAATTGCATAAGAAATAACTCAGTCTATCCTGTCTAAATACTTTATTTTGTTTGTATTTAGTTCAGAATGATCTAATCATAATTTCTAATCTGATTTAAATATATTTTTCCCAAATTGCAATAACTACACTTTGCAAAGTCATTCTTCTGAGATGGAATTAAATTACTCACCTTGGTAATGGAGAGTCACCAGAAGGATGTAAATGAGTTGTTAACATGGCACTTCATTGCCACAATAATTTAGAGCCACTAGCTAGCTTGATGTGTCTGCAATAAATGTTTTATTATTTAGGAAAAATACACTATACAAGTTGCAATGTGCCATGCTCATTCATGCTGTAAATCAACAAAGATCAGCAGACTGAATAGAAAAATGAAAAGCTTATTTAGAAACTGACATAAGCTTTCAGATGAGCAGGGATGGTTGAAGTTAACTGCATTCATTTTTCTTTGCTTGTCATAGTTGCCACTTGAATTTCACTGCTAAAGATAGAAGATAGTTTTGCTTTACGAAATTATATCCACAGAAACACTGTTTGCATTTATATAGATATAGTCATAATAAAGTGGAATATAAAGAAACCATGCTAAAGTAATAGTAGCCCCCAAATTTATGAAGTGTGGGATAGAATTTGTTACCCTACACCTCTGGACTCAGTGAAATCATTCTATGGAGATCAAAGCTCATGTCAGAGACCATGGCATGGCTTTATGTCCTGGGACAGTATAGTAATTGCCAGACAATTCTGTAAAACACCATACAGTTTAGCATTTGTAAAACAGCTGGCAATTTTTTCATTTGTTTTGTTATCATTTTGACAAACTCAAAATCCCAGAAAAATTATCACTCTGCTCACAAACCACACAGTACCAGCCACAGTAGTGAAAGATTAACATTGATGACTGAAGCATGGTCCTCAGCTTGAGAACTCTCCCACTCTCACTGAAGGAACCTAGAAAGTGCCCAAGTTGACTACAGATGATGTCCTCAGTGTTGAAACAGTGAAGAGCGAACTCTTAGCTATTGTCTCCTAGGCTACTGAATGTCAAATTCTTTTGTGCTAAAGAGCCACAGATAAATGACATTCACCTGTCTTAGTGTTACCTTCATAATAACACCATTAGTCATCAGTTAAGTTCCTAATTCTCACACGTTACTTTATAACATGCTGTGTTATGACTCTTCTTTATTTAAAATTTATCAGGGAATTGGTAACCTGCTAACCATCGTATTGAAATTAACTCTTCTTGGAGGTAGATGCCACAGATGTCAGACCCTGAAGCCTAAGTTAAAAAGAAAAAAAATAGTTTTATTATTGATTTATTTATGATATTGAAAAACATCAGAATTCTAGAAAGGGATCATTTAAGTTATAGGGAAATGTACCTAGATGGGAAAGACATACTGGCAGTGAACAGCTATGTGGTGAGTTCACATGAGGCTCCTCTTGTGGAAACCCAAGGAAATGCCCCAGAGGTCAGGGCAAAGTTGAGAGTCTATCAAGAAAACTCTAATAATAAGAGAAGGCAGAAGCAGAGCTGAAGCTATATATTCTGCTGAAGCTGTATATTCTGCGTGTATAATTTACACACAGTGAAATGCATAGGTCTTATAAGTATAGTCCAGAGCCAGCCCTGATGGCCCAATGGTTCAAGTTCAGCACACTCAGCTTCATTGCCCCGAGTTCTGTTCCCAGGCACGGAACCACACCACTCATCTGTCAGCAGCCGTGCTGTCGCGGCAGCTCAAGTAGAAGAATTAGAAGGACTCACAACTAAGATAAAACTATGTACTGTGGCTTTGGGGAGGGAAAAAGAAAAAGAGAAAGAGAGAGGAAAATTGGCAACAGATGTTAGCTCAGAGCCAATCTTTCCCAGCAAAAAAAAAAAAGAAAAAAGAAATATAGTTCAACAAATGTTGACAAATATATACATCCATCGAACTCATACGCCTAACAAAATCTAGAACATTTCCACCCCTTAGAAAGTTCTCTGTGACCTCTTTCCATATAAAAATCACTCCCGACCATAGGCAACTAATATTTTACTTTCCATCACCGAAGAGTACTTTTGTATGTTTTTGAATTTTATATCAATAGAAACATACATTATGCATGCTCATGTGCAGCTTCTTTCACTCAACTTAATGTTTTTGAGATTCATTCGTGCTGTTGGTAGCATCAATAATCCATTCCTTCATATTCATGATATTTATATGTTGTGTATGTATACCACAATTTATTTACCTTTTCTCCAACTGTTGAGTACTTGAGTTGTTTCCATTTTTTGGCTATTATAAATAAAAATACTATGAACATTCTTACATAATTCTTTATGTGGACATACGTTTTTATTTCTCTTGGGTAAACACCTAGGAGTGGAAGTGATGGACAAGTCTATGTTTAACTTTAACTGCCAAACCATGCACCTAAGCAGGTGTACCATTTTATGCCCCCACCAGCAACGTATGAGAGTTCTGGTTGCTTCTCATCCTCACCAACATTTGGTGTTGTCAGTTAAAGGTATACATTTAACTTAAAAAACAATTTGAGACAGAAATAATTCAAAGTTTAAAGTTATGCACAAATATTCATATCATGCTGGTAGGAGTCACAGCCTTATTACAAGCTATAAACGTAGAGGCATGCCCTACAAAATTAGTATTCATCGTACAGTGAAATGAATTCCATTGGCATTCATCCTTTCCTTCCTTTGATAAGTCAATGTATATTTTCCCATTACCTCAATGAGATATCATGAATTGATATTAGCTTGCTAAGATGAATACCAACTTTTTTAGAATGCTGAACGGTAAGTGTGTTTGGAATTAATATAGAGACTGGAAAAACTCATCATTGCCTAATATTTGTTGTACTCAATTTCTTAATCTTTCAAGAACTCTGGAGATGTGGAAAACAAAGAGATAAGAATCTCCTCAATGTGGAATAATTGTGAAAGAATTTATCCTTCCTGGACTCTAGTTTTCCTTTTTGAAACTGGAAATGATGTTAAAGAGAGGGAAAGAGAGAGAGAAAGAAGGACATATTAATCTGGGATTCATGGCCCTCTAGAGAGTCTGTGTAGGGCAACATCAAGTCTGTGATCGTTATAAAATATTACGCTATATTTGGGGTGGGTAGTGCTTTAGAATTTGTAGGAGGTTGGGGAGAAGGAGTGTGTGCTCAAAAAAGTTTATGAGCAAATGACTTAGAAGCGCTTTCTTCCATCTTAGTACTTTTTGGGTGGGTCTGCTAAGAGAGGCTCTGCTTGCTCTCTGCAATGAACTCCTCTAGCTGAGTGAGTCCTGTTGCTATGAACCTGTGCTACTGCAAACAGCTCTTGAGTGTGTAACCAGCAGGCAGTACTTTATTACTTCATATAATTTCAGTTAAAATTTTTTGAAAACCATTCCTTATGAACAGAGTAGACTTAGCTCTGGCAGCCCAAAGTGGATGAAGCTGTTGATGCTTATTAGGAAGAAGAAAAAGGATTGTGTTCTGTCTCCACTTTGATAATAAAAGACAGTCTTCCTGCCACAACTATTTTGTGAAAATAAAGTTGAATGCCTAAACATACAACGGAGAACTCTCTCAGGTAAGGTTTATGAACCATGACTAACCTTGTCTTTGTGCATTTTAGCACATCTTTCCAAGATGACCCAACGTGCATGCTGCCCCAGTTTAATCTGAAATTAACCTCCACGATGCCGTTTCCTGTGTGGCACCTGCCTTTGAGTGGTGTCGTTGTCACACAGTGATTTGGTTCACTAGTTCACAGTGTTCATTTGGACAAGTTACCACTAATGTGTCTATGCTTCAGTATGCTCAACTGTGAAGGAGAAATGACCCTGTTAACAGCATGCTTCCCTGAGGTGCTGTGATGGACAGCCAATACAATTATTGTGGAACATTTCACCTGACGCAAAAAAAGGAGTTTTTATGGGAAAGTTATATGACCTTCTCCCTGGCATTACATAATAGTTCAGAGAGTCTGCTTATTGCTTTATGAAAACATTTATTTAGAAAATGCCTTGATAGCCTTAAACAACCAGTGTTTTACAGTATAAAATATTAAGAAGACTTTTATTACTTTTGCTGTCATCAATTATTATTGTTATTATTACCACTGGAAAAATGTGAAAGAAGACCCACAATTGTGAACAGAGTAGAATCTTCAAAAGTATAATAAACCAGATGAACCATAATACATTATTACATTACATATTAGCTCAGCCATCCTGAAATCTCTACAGGTACTTATGATAGATGTGGGAATAATATCTAAGAATTTCCTTAAACACAAAAGAATAAAAGACAATTAAATGAAGGCTATGAATGTGATTTAAGCTTAAGATGCATTGAGTAGCTTGGTTAGAGTCCAATAACCTTACTAAAACAGCAATGTGATGCTATTGTCCAAAGTATAATA